>NW_006400292.1:251636-257454 GCF_000299155.1 Elephantulus edwardii
TGAATGAATGAAAACCCAAAATCTCTATAAATGTTCATTAAAACTAATAAAATTTAATAATAATTAAAAAATATTTAAGATTAGGGTTTGTATTTGTTTAGAGTTAAGAATTGAGCTAGGTTTAGGCCTAAATATTGCTCTTCTGTTAGGATTAAGGCTACAGTTTGGAGCCAATAATAGACATTAAACTAAAGCTAATACTATATATAAGTTTAGGAGTAGGGTTAGGAGTAGGTTAGATCTGGGATTAAGGCTGGTATAGGGTTAAATCCTAGGGATTAGACAAATTGATGTAAGGTAGGAGTTATTTTTAGAATTAGAATTGAAGGTAGAAATATGGCTAGGATCTTGGCAGAAAGCAAAGAGTACCAGAAGAATATCTATCTGTGTTTCATTGACTATGTAAAGATATTTGACTGGATTACAACAAATTGTAGCTAACCTTAAGGAAAATGGGAATCCCAGAACACTTGATTGTACTTAAACAAAACCTATACTTACACCAGGAAGCAGTCCTCAGAACAGAGTAGGGAAACACTGCACGGTTTAAAATAAGGAAAGGACTGAGTTAGGAATGCATTCTGTCTCTGAAAGTTTTCAATCTATAGGCAGAACAGATCATTTTGGAAGCAGAGCTTTATGAGGAGGAATGTGGCATCAGGATTGGAGGAAAACTCATCAACAACCACATTATGCAGATGACACAACCTTGCTTGCCGAAACTGAGAGGGACCTGAAATTCTTTCTGCAGAAGGTCAAAGATTGTAGTCTTCAATAATAATTGAAATCTAACATCAAGAAGACAAAGCACCATTGGGCCAATTGGCAGCACCATGATGGATTGAGAAGAGATTGAGGTTGTTAACAATTTCAGCTTGCTCCACAATCAACACTCTTAACACTAGCAGTCAGGAAATAAAAAGACGAATTGAATTGGGAAAGTCTTCTGTCAGGGACCTCTCCAGAGTATTGAGAAGCAACAGTGTCAGTCTAGAGACTACAGTGTGCCTGATCCAGGCCATGGGCTTCACAATAACTTGCTATGCATCAGAGAGCTGAACAATCACTAAGGATGACAGAAGAAGAATCAATGCTTCTAAACTGTGGTGCTTGAGAAGATTCTTGAATATATTATTACCCAGCAAGAAAACAAATTGGAGAGGGTGAAACTAAGTTTTTCCTTGGAGGCTAGGATTTCAAAGCTCTGTCTCACATACTTTGGGCATGTGGCCAGGAGAGACTGATCCTTGTAGAAGGACATCATGTTTGGTAGGGTCGAGGAACAGCACAAGATAGGAAGACCTTGGATGAGATAGATTGAGACAGTAACTGAGGCAATGGGGGTTGGTGTGTCAAAATTAACAAGACTGGTTCAGGACAGGGCACAGTTCAGAGATGCTGTAGAGTTGCTATGATTTACAGGTGACACAACAGCCTATAACAACAAACAATTTTCTGTTTTTCACAATGTTACCTATAATATTATGAGATACACAACAAAACACAGGCAAAATCTTTTGTGGTATTTTCTGTTTTCAGGCAAGATTCATCTAATATCAACAATGACATAATGTCCTTCATTCTGCATCCTCTTCCAAATCTAACTAGAATTTGAAGTTTTATGTCCATATACTACTTTTTTTTAAAAATTATTTTCAGAAAAAGTGTACACCATATTAATAGTGTTATTTGTCCTTATGAGACTGAGTTATTTCACTCAACATAATGCTCTCAAGACTCTTCTGTGTTATGCAGTGTTTTATGAAATTGTTCCTTAGTACTGCATAGTATTCCATTATGTGAGTGTACCACAATTTCCCAATCTGTTTGTTGGTGGACATTGGGCTATTTACATATTCTTGCTATTGTGAATAATGCTACTATGAACATTGTTGTTGTTGACTGCCATTTAGTAAAGCATGACTCATAGCAACCCTGTGAACAAAAAGGCCTGAAGACTTTCTATAACTATTGTCATTTATCAAAGTTCATAGAGGTTCCAGAAACATGTTGTTTAGGAAATGGCCTTCACTCCTACTTCTAAATCTGTCTTAAACTGGGAGCTCCACCATACGTTGTCCACCATGGGTAACTGTTATAGCACTTGAAACTCCAACAGTACAAGGTTCAGCATCACAGCGGTCCCATATTTCTTCAGTACAGCATATTAACAGAAGAGTGCTGTACCATTTAGAAGAATGTTCCTCTAAAATATAATAACAACTAACTTTAAATACAAAGCACCCCCCCAAGATCTTGTTAACTCTAAACAAGAGGATTAAATAAAAACAACCAATATAGTATGTTTTTGTTGTTATATGCCATTGAATCACCTGTGACATATAGTGACCCTAATAGCTTGCCTCTGGAAACCCTATGAACCTGGAGAGAGGATGAAAGGCACCCAAGCATCGAGGACTCTCCTTCATAGGGTCGCTATGAGTTGCCTGCGACTCGACGGCACTTCACCACCACCACCACCACCACCATCATTATATACAGCAGTTCTGAACACTTTCTTGTCTTTAGGCAGCCTCACATATTTCCATTTGTTTCTCAGTTCTAATTTTCTTCACCCATATAGGAAGGTTATCCAAGCAGATATATGCACACCTATGTTTATTGCTGCTTTGTTCACAATAGCAAAGAGCTGGAAACAATCTAAGTGCCCATCAACAAACGAATGGATAGAAAAGTTGTGGTACATTCACACAATGGAGTACTATGCAGCATTGAAAAACAAGGAACTCATGAAAGACTCTACAAAATGGGAGACCCTAGAGTACGTTATGCCGAGTGAAATATCTCAGTCACAAAAGGACAAATATTGCATAATACCACTATTATAAAACAGGACTGACAGTGAGTTTGGGGGGAACCAAGAAAAGAGGGGATAGATTATATACACTGCAGTGAAATAAATGAGAGAGAGAACTATTTAAAAGGGATCTATGCTTAGGTATTATTTGCATGATAAGAGTCCAGAATAAGAGCTGCATAATTAAGTGGATTTAGGGGGTGAGGGTGTATAAGAAAGAAAGAATTTTTTTTCTTTTCAAAGAGAAAAGCGCACTGGAGGGGAGAGGTGGGCAGGGAGGAAAATGTGCAATTATGAATAAATGGAAATCCAAGTTCTTTACAATCTTTCATTAAAATCTCAATTAAAAAGAAGAAATATTCATAACCATTTTTTGTTGTTGCTGTTATGTGCTGTCTAGTTAATTAAGACTCATACTGACCTAGAGCTATGCACAATAGCTCTAAACCTTCCTTTATCCTGAACCAATCTCACTGTTTGTTACGTATCTATTCTTATTACCCCAGTTATTGTGTCTTCCTCTCCAGCTCTGTTCCTCCACCCTCCCAAGCATGATATCTCTCTCCTAGGACTGATCCCTCTTGGCTATATGTCCAAAGTATATGAGATGGTGTCTCAAAACCCTTGCCACCAATTAGCAGCTTGAATTCACCTTTTCCAGGAAAGACCTGTTAGTTCTCTTAATGGTCTGTGGTATGTTCAATACTCTTTTCCAACACCACAACTCAAAAAGCATCAATTCTTCTTCTGCAATCCTTGGTAATTGTTCAGCTCTCTGATATATAGCAAGTAACTGTGAAGCCCGTGGCCTGGATCAAACTCACCTTAGACTCTAGACTGACAGTCTTGCTTTTCAGCACTCTAGAGAGGTGCAATCATCATTTTTGTCAAAACTGACATTTGGAACTTTCTCCATCAATTTGAAATGTAATTCATTCAGTGTTCTCTTTTTTCTCAGAAAGCACCTCAGTTGGTTGTGGTTCTTTGCCTGATGGGGTGAACCAAACCTGGTCCTGAATGGTCCATCAGGAGTCATGTTGTAATTATGTTGTAATTTTTTTTATTAACTTTAATTATAGGATGTGGTAGTACTCTTGAAACTGGGGAGGACATGAGGTGCTTGCTGCTGAAGGTCAAGGACTGCAGCCTTTAATATAGATTGAAACTCAACATCAATAAAACAAAGATTCTCGTGACTGGGCCAATTGGCAGCATCATGATGGATGGTGAAGAGAATGGTGAGATTTTTAATAGTTTCAGTTTGCTTGGTTCCACAATCACTCTTGGTACCAGTAGACAGGAAATTAAAAGATGGATTGCATTGGAAAAGTCTGCTGTCAGAGTCCTCTCCAAAGTACTGAAGAGCATTGATGTCAGTCTGGAGACTAAGATGTGTCTGATACAAGCCATATTTTTTGCAATTATGTAATATGCATCAGAAAGTTGGGTAATGACTAGCAATGATGGAAAGATAATTGATGACTTAGAGCTGTGGTGCTGGAGAAGAGTATTGAATGTAGCACAGACTCCTAGGGGAACAAACAGATTCATCCTAAAGAGGGTGAGACCAGGGTGCTCCTTGGAAGGAAGCATTCTGAAGCTTTGTCTGACACACTTTGGCCATGCTGCAAAGCAGGACCAGCCTTTAGAGAGTCAGACAATGCTTGGAAGGTTGGAGGGACAGCACAGGAAAGGAAGGTTCTGGATGAGATAGATTGATTCAATGACTGGGGTAATGGGTGTAGGTGTGTCAGAGGCAATAAGGTTGGCACAGGACATAGGGTTTAGGGCTGTTGTACATGGTGTCACTATGAGTCATAAGTGACTCGACAGCACATTCAAAACAACAACAACAACAACAACAACAACAACTCTATTATGTAACTGTATCATAGTTTCTCTATCCATTTGGTCTCATATGAGTACTTGGGTTGTTTCCATCCCTTAACTACTGTGAATAATGCTGTAGCTCAAGTTGTAGCTCTTATTTGTTCAGCGATGGAGTTGCTAGATCAAATGGTACTCTAATTTTCAAACTTTGGGGTGTGTGTGTGTGTGTGTGTGTGTGTGTGTGTGTGTGTGTGTTCAAGATAGTTTATTTAAAATCGCTGGAAAAGATATTAGATCCCACAGCTATGGCTTTTTAAGGAGAATGGCCCATCAGGTATTTATAAAATGGTGTCATCCAGTCCAAACACTCTCTCTCTTTTTAATGTGGAATAATATCCACATGAAGACAAACAAATTTTCACACTTGTCAAGATTTTGGAAACATTTCTGAAAAAATCAGGACATATCCTGTGTTCCCTGATCTTACATTTTATTTTTTAAAAAATATTTTTATTGTGATTGTAACAAAATTTTACAGAAAACTTGGATTTCCATTCATTCATTGTTGAAAATTTTTCTCCCTATGCCCCCAGTTTCCTTTTAAATAAAAAAAAATCATTCATTGTTGCATAATTACCTCCCTCCACCCAGTCCACTTTGCAAATAATACCTAATCATGTACTCCTTTAAAAAAAAATTGAGATGTTAATGGAAGTGTATAAAGAGCCTGGATTTCCAGTCATTCATTGTTGCACATTTGTTAAGCTGTTGAAATTTCCTTATATTTTAGAGATTACATTCTTGTCAGATATTTTATAATCTTTTTTTAACATTCGTAGGTTCTCTCTTCTTTGACTTTTGTTAAAATCTTGGTTAGTGTCTTTTCAGTTATGTTTAACTATGTATTTTTTATGTAAAAAATTATGAAACTAGCTTTATCCTCATGTCACCACCAGTAATATTATCATTGTAGTTTAGCATTTATGCCTCTGATTTATTTTTAGTTAATTTTTGTGTATGGTATGAGATACAGATTCTGTTTAATTTTTCTACATATTGATTTCCGGTTTTGCGAGTATCATTTGGTTTTTTTATTATTATTAAATTTTATTAGTTTTAATGAACATTTACAGGGATTTTGGGTTTTCATTCCTTCATTGCTGCACCATT
>NW_006400292.1:263049-264459 GCF_000299155.1 Elephantulus edwardii
GTTTTGGGCAGTTGGTGTAGCCCAAGAGAGCTCGGCCAAATTCCCCACCTGTGGGCGTGCCCTTAGGTGCTCTCCCGGGTGATCAGCAATGCCCCAGTAAACACAGATAAGATCCTACCGGCCTTTCTCCTGCCAGGTTAGTTTCTCAACAGCTCGCCTGATAGCTCCAGGCGATGTCTGGATCCAAGGTGGTGCCCTGAGGTCACAGGGCTGTGTGGGGGTTGAGATGTGTGGTTGTGGACCTGCAAGGGGTGCGCGGGAAGGGGAGGAAAGCAAGGGACTAGGGGGCAAGGAGCGCAGGGGTTGGACACTATCACCAAGAGTTCGGGACAGGGCTTGGGCGCTGCTGGGGGTTTATGCAGCAGCACCCTGTGTGTTAAGGGTCACACAGGTGTGGGTTGCAGGGGGGGTCACACACCTCTAGGGTCTCACAGTCTTTGCTCCTCTGGAGTTCCGAGGTAGGTGGCTGGCTGTTGTTCTTCCCGGGTCTCTTCCAGGTCCCTCTAGCGACATTCCCCCGTCTGGCAGCAGCGTTCCCCCGTCTGGCAGCGGCGTTCCCCCGTCTGGCCTGCCAGTATAATTTGTTAAAGAGATTGCCACTTTCTTGTTGAATGAATTTTGATCCTTTGCTGAAGATCACTTGTTCAGCTATAGATGCATTTGCTTATGAATTATCAGTTCCATTGTCTTGTACTAGTAGTAGGCTATTCTTACTCCTGAAATCAGGAAATATGAGGCTTCCTACTTTGTTCTTATTCAATACTGATTTAGTTATATAGGGGCCTCTTCTATTCTCTTACAGAGCTGGAGTCAAGGTTTTTCTCCACAACTAAAGAATACTTTTGTTGGAACAGTGTTGTATTATACCTATAGGTCAATCTGGCTATTTTTTGGTATTTTCATAATGAAAGTCTTCTAACTCATGAGCATAGAATATTTTTCAATATATGTAGCTCTCCTTCCCCATCCTTGTAGTTTTAAAACATTATTCACCATCACAAGAACGTGGAAACAGCCCATATGTCCAACTACATATGAATGATTTGAGAAATTATGGTATATTCACACAATAGAATAAATACTATGCTGTATGTAGGGGCAATAACTTTGTAAATTATTACCTAACTTGGAAGGAACTGGAGAGCATCATGCTAAGTGAACTAACTCAGACCCACAAGGATAAGTACTGTAGAAGACCATTATTGTAGAATGAGTATAAGGATCCAGGAGGGGTGGGAGAGGCTCGAAGCAGAGGGATATGGATGCACAGGCTGGAAGCAGAGGGATACTAATGCACAGGGGGAAGAGGGGATTAATCATTGGATTGTACAGTTTGTTGGGCGGGGCTGAGGGAAATAGAAAGAATTTGTTTGAATTTTTATTCGAATTTTGCAAATAATTTAGTAAAAA
>NW_006400292.1:265059-265788 GCF_000299155.1 Elephantulus edwardii
AGATTGATTTTGGAATTTAGATGCACTCTTATTGATTGTGCTTGGCCGTACATGTTCATATCCTTGAAGATGTATCATGGGGGTGGACAAACAAACTTTTGAATTCATCTCCTTGGATGAAAGAACCATTTACAGCAAGTATTGGAAAGCTTCCTATCCTTATAATGCAAAGTGTACTTTGAAAAGATAGCAAACTCTTTTTATTCCATGTACTTGATTGAAAGAAATTGTATTATATTTTCTTATTTATACACTATATTGGAGACTTTCTCATTCAGGTACTATGTGGTATACTTTGAAAGCATTAAAACTCCTTAAATTTCATGTAATCAAGTGAGGTAAATGGCATAGTGTCTGTTTTCTATCAAAATATTTACTGAGGGAGCTCTGGTGGCCTAGTGACAAGGAATTTCACTGCCAAGCCAAAGATATGCAATTTGAATCCACCAGATGCTTCATAGGAAAAAGATGGACAAGTGCCTCCCCTGCGGTTTATGTGGTCAACTATGGTTCCAAAAACAACAAAATTTATTGGGGACTTTTTGACTTTGTCATACACAATGTTGTCTCAAACCTTATTAAATTCTTTGGCTTCTTGTACTTCCAAGCATCCTGAAAAATCTACAACCACGAGAGGATAAAATAGATGAATGAGACCTGCTAAGAATCAAATCCCTATGCACACCTAAAAACTTCTCCAACAGGGTAAAAAGGGAAGTCACCGACTGA
>NW_006400292.1:266238-267659 GCF_000299155.1 Elephantulus edwardii
TGCACACCCATGTTTATTGTGGCTTTGTTCACAATAGCAAGGAGTTGGAAACAACCTAAGTGCCCATCAATAAATGAATGGATAGAGAAGCTCTGGAATATTCACAATTAATACTATGCTGCATTGAAAAACAAAGAACTTATGAAATATACAAAATGGGTGACCCTGGAGGACATTATGCTAAATGAAATAACCCAGTCACAAAAGAACAAATATTGCATAGTGCCACTATTGTAAAACAGGACTGACATCGGGGTTGGGGGGAGATTGAGAAAGACGTGATAAATTATGTATGCTGCATTGAAACAGATGAGGGAGAGAACTGTTTAAAAGTGATATATGACTAGGTATTATTATCATGACAAGAGTCCAGAATGAAGGCTGCATAGTGGAATGGACTCTGTGGAGGTGGAGGGGAGGTGTATAACAATGAAAGAATTTTTCTTTTACCTTTCAAAGAGAAGTTTGAACAGAGGGGAGGGATGAGCAGGGAGAAAAATGCAACAATGAATGAACGGGGGAAAAGAATAAGTTCTAAAACAAAAAAAAAATTAAAAAACTTACACATTGTCTTTTTTTTCTTTTGTATTTATTTACACAGTTCAAATACATTGTTTTTCACACCAGATCATTCCCATTTCCTTCACCACCATCCCATCAAATTGTGTGATCCTATGAATAACCCCCCTCCACCCATCCTCACCTCTTTGCTTCCAGCCTCCCCATTGGTTCCTCATACTAGTTCTACAATAATGGTCTTCTACAATATTTATCTTTATGGGACTGAGTTAGTTCACTTAACATAATGCTCTCTAGTCCCCCCCATGTTAGGTAGTAATTTAAAAATTAATTGCTCCTGCATGCTGTGTAGTATTTCATCATGTGAATGTACCATAATTTCTCAATTCATTCCATTGTGGTTGGACATTTGGGTTGTTTCCATGTTCTTGCAACAGTGAACAATGCTGCTATGGACTTTGACATACAAGTCTCTGTGCTTAAGTTCTCGTTTTCAAAGTATATATTCTAAGCAGTGGAATAATAGCTGGGCCATATGGAATTTCTATGTTCAGCTCTTTGAGGAAGCATGAAACTGCCTTCCAGAGCGGTTGAACCATTTTACAATCCTACTAGCAATGTATAAGAGTTCTTAGAAATTTTACTTCATATTCTTGAATGAAAATGTTGTGACTTTATTCATTAATGTATTGAAATAGTACTATGCTTGTAACACAGTGTGTTTTTAAGACATGTAAAAGTAATTTTTTTATTTGGTTGGAATACATTTATTTCATCTGTCTGTAAGCAAGGTGTTTAATAGTTATGGCATTTGTTTAAATGCATATTAAATCAGAGATAGTGGATTTGAGACGCAGCGCGAGGGCGAGGCCGCCAGACCGGGGAACGCCGGGGGAACGCAC
>NW_006400292.1:274479-278823 GCF_000299155.1 Elephantulus edwardii
AGAGAGAATAGTGCAACAATGAATGAGTGGAAGCCCAAAATCTCTGTAAATGTTTATGAAAATTAATAAAATATAATTATAGGAAAAAAAATGCATATTAAATCAGATGAGTTATACTGTATCTCAGATGTAACAAAATACAGGGAAAGAAATGGACAAATCAGCAACAAGATTTGTTTTTAAATCTGTACACTATCCACAAGGCCCAAACAATAAAAGCAAATACTAGAATGCCCCTAAAGTAGTGCCATTCCAAAGAAATCCTTAATAGGTCAGTTAAAGTCCATCTCACAATAGCAACAGTTCATTTTAACAATAGTATGGCACAGAATACATATGAAAAATTTTGTTACAAGAAAGACAAGTCTACAATAGTGCAACTTCACAGAAAAACTCAAGCTGCAAATAAAAATTGGTTCTATGAAGAACAAACTGGATACACTCCAGATGGATATTGGGGATACCTAATGTCCACAATGGCAGGGTTTCACAATTTTACTAAAGAGTAGAGTTGGAGCACAAATAAAGACAAGAATAAAAATTTGAGCTATTGTGATGGGATGTCCCTAGGGATTCGATCAGTGTGGTTACTGTGAGGTCATGGGAGGAAGTGCCTTTGCTCTGGTTCAGCAGTTCAACTGTTAATATGTCCTAAAGGTACTATATGAGGCAACGAGTATAGTTTCAAGTACAACAACACTGAAAACAAACTACTGCAACTCTTAACTAAAGTGCTTTTAATTGGTTCAATAAACCAGGCACTGCATTAAGATGGAAGCAATACAAATGTACTTTGTGTGCAATAGGAGAGATGAGAAGAGAGTAGTGAAGAAGCATACATGTTTTCCTCCCAACCATGGGAAACAAAAGGAAGACTTAAATGAGCCAAGTAAATGATCAAAAGTGATGAAAAGACATTGATCAAATTAGAGATTGTAAAACTGGCACCTGGCTTAATATTACCTTTTTTTTTTTAGTAATCAGAATGTCATTAATTGCTAAAACAAAGTGATGTCCAACTTTGCATACCTCCTCCCCCCAAATTTCAAAGTATCATGCAAATCATTATTGCGCTGCAATTATTTTTCAGATAAGGATTGGTTACATACAATGGTTAACATAAAAATGAGCCATTGAACATAAAGGAATTGTAACATTAGAAAATAGGTAACCAGCTACCATCTATAGTCTTGTAGCACTGTGACCGTAATTCGGGTAGTGATGAAGACAGTTGCTAGGCAGATGGGGAGAGGCTACTTACACATCAGATCTCCTCAGGTATAAAGCGAGTTCATATGCTTTCTTGTTAAGTGTACCTCCGTGGAATCCTTCCTTTCCCATGACTATAACCAATATTCTACTAGCTCTGCCAACAGCAACGTTTTATGTTGGCTCTCCATCTTGACTCTTTGTCTGGTTGTCCATTGCGCAGTTACCATCAATGTAGAGACTATTTCTGATCACTGAGCACTTCTTTGTACCAAGAGTCAAGCCGTTGGTAAATAAACCCTCCCAATATTTACCTACAATCATATCTATTTCTATTGCTGTAATGTTCCAGAGGACACCCCCAGCCTTGGCTGCCCATATGTATTTGGCTTCTCAGTAGCCAACAATGGTGGCCTCCTGGCAGCAGCCATCATCACACATCAGGTTATCCATGTAGCTCTGCCAACCGGCCATTTTCAAGCAGGGACCGATATGTACAAGTATTTGTACTTTATCTATTTGAATGTGAGAAACTACATTATTTTCTCATTTATACACTATATACAGAATTTCAGAACCATCTCAGGAATTTGAGGCCTTGAACACTACTGAGCAAAGACCAAATGAGTTATGGGAGGATATCAAGGAAGAGGGCAAACGGTCCTTACAAAGACAGAGGAGGAAGAAAAGATGAAAATGGATGTCAGAAGAGACTCTGAAAATTGCACTGAAGTTCAGAGAAGTGAAAGCAGAAGGAAGCATTCAGGATACTAAAGAGATGAATAGAAGATTCCAAAAGGCAGAGTGAGATGACAAAGTAAAATATTACAACGAGATGTACAAGGAGCTGGACTCAGAAAATCAAAAGGGCCAAACTTGCTCAGCATTTCTTAAGCTCAAAGAACTGAAGAATAAATTCAAACCTGGAGTTTCTATAATAAAGGATGCTTTAGGCAGAATATTAAATGAGCCAGGAAGTATTAAAAGAAAATGGACAGAATATACTGAGTCACTGTACCAAAAGGAATTGTCAGACACAGAAGAATTTAATGAAACAACATATGAGCAAGAGCCTATGGTGACGAAGGAAGAAGTTGAAGCTGCTTTGAAGGAATTGACAAAAAATAAGACCCCAGGAATTGATGGTATACCAATGACATATTTCAACTAACAAATGCTGCCCTAGATGTGCTCACCAAGTTGTGCCAAGAAATCTGGAGGACAACCACTTGGCTAAGTGACTGGAAGAGATCTATATTTGTTCCCATTCCAAAGAAAGGTGACTCAACAGAGTGTGGAAATTATTGAACAATATCATTGATACCACATGCAAGCATAATTCTGCTGAAGATTATCCAAAGACAACTGGAACAGCACATATACAGAGAACTGCCAAAAGTCTAGGGTAGGTTTAGAAGGGATCTTGGTACTGGGGATATTGTAGCCAATGTTAGATGGATCTTAGCTGAAAGCAGGAGTACCAGAGGAATGCCTATCTGTGTTTCACTGACTATGCAAAGGTGTTTGACTGTGTGGATCACAACAAACTGTGGCTGATTCTGAGAAGAATGGGAATCCCAAAATGCTTAATCATGCTAATGCAAAAGCTATACTTGGACCAGGAGGCAGTCATAAGAACAGAGCAAGGAAACACTGCATGCTTCAAAATTGGGAAGAGTGTACACTAGCGGTGTGTTCCATTTCCATACCTTTTCAACCTACATGCAGGAAAAAAAATAATTGACACCTTTGAAATAGGGTGTTGGCAAAGAATATTAAATATACCATGGATTCCAGAAGAAAGAAGTATAATCAGAACCGTAATAGTGAAGATGATGATACTATGTCTCACACAATTTAGGCATGTTAACAAGAGAGAGACTAGTACTTGAAAAAGAGTATCATGCTTGGTAATGTAGAATAGTGAAAAGGGGGAAGATTCTCAATGAAATGAATTAACACAATGGCTCAAACACAGCAACAATTATGAGGATGTTGCAGGGCCAAATAGTGTTTAATTCTGTTTGTGTTATTCTCACAATGATCCAGAACTGACTCCACTGTGATGAAAATCAGCATCAATATTTCTATGTATAATTAATCACTTCTGTGTGTGTATCAAGTTCATGTGTGTGTGTATAAATACATAAAGCTAAGTATTCTTTTATACTGATATTTTCAACTCTAATACCTTTGAGCTATGGTGCTGGAGAAGAGTATTGAGAATACCATGGACTGCTAGGAAAACAAACAGATTTGTCCTGGAAAGGGTTAAACCGGGTGGCTCCTTGGAGGCAAGGATTCTGAGGCTCCATCTAACATACTTTGGACATGTTGTGAGGAGAGACCAGTCCTTGGAGAGGGACATCACGCTTGGGAGGGTGGAGGGACGGCGCAGGAGAGGAAGGCCCTCTATGAGGTGGATTGATTCAGTGACTGGGATAATTGGGATGGGAGTGTTGGAGACAGTGCGATTGACACAGGACAGAGCGGAGTTTAGTGCTGTTGTACATAGGGTCGCTATGATTCGCTGGCAACTCGACGGCACATAACAACAACAATACATTACCTGTATAATTTACTTTTCTTCCTTTCCTTTTCTGTAACATTTCACTTCAATGTTAAGACATCTGGCTCCCCTTATTGCCATCCTTATCCAATTATTCATTTCTATTATACATACATACATACATACATACATAGCAGTATGAGAATTGTTGATTTGTAGCATGAGAGAAAATAATAAATAAATCTAGATTAGAGTAAGGGAGCACTGGAGATTATAGTAAGGGATCATTGGTGGGTTGGACACAAACCCAAAGGACTGTCTGAAAGTTCAAGTTCACCAGCAACATTTCAAATCTAGCCTCAGAAACCCAATATAAAGTCAGTTATGAGTTAGTTTCAACTCAACACAAAAGAGTGAGTGAATCTACAATATTATGTGTAGTTACTTTTGCATTCAGCTTTAATTTCTCAAGCTATTTAAGTAGGCATTCTGCTTGACTCTAATGAGGTTATTTCATATCTGTACACAACCAGATTTTCTTATCACATTTTTATGCCTTCCTGGGATCTCTAAACCTTCTAAATGAGTTTTAAAGTTTAAATACACATCAAAAACTTTTTGCAACA
>NW_006400292.1:279038-285242 GCF_000299155.1 Elephantulus edwardii
GAGAAAAGAACTCTTATACATTGTTGGTGGGATTGTAAAATGGTGCAACCATTCTGGAAGGTAGTTTGGTGCTTCCTCAAAAAGCTGATGTTTATAGCAGCATTATTCCCCAATACAAGAACATGCAAACGTGTCTACTTTGCCAGTATTACTGGAGTGAGATGGTACCTCATTGTGGTTTTCATTTGCATCTCTCTTATTGACAGTGATTTTGAGCATTTCTTCATGTGTCTGTTTGCTATTTGAATATCTTCCTCTGTGAAAATTCTTTCCATACCTTTTGCCCATTTTGTAATTGGGTTATCAGTCTTTTTCTTATGGAGGCCCAGGAGTATTCTGTAAACTTTTGTTATAAGACTCTTGTCTGAGATGGCATTACCAAAAATTTATTCTCAGGCTGTAGGTTTTCTTTTCATCTTATTGGTGTCACGGATTCAATCTTTAGAAGGTCACAACATCATTCTCAATGGAGAAAGACTAAAAATACTTTCCTTGCAAACAGGAACAGACAAGGGTGCCCACTGTCACCATTTCTTTTCAATATTGTACTTGAAGTGCTTGCTAAGGCAATATGAAAAGAGAAGGAAGTAAACTGCATCCAGACAGACAAAGAGATGGTTAAACTGTCACTCTAGGCAGATGATATGATAGTGTACACAGAAAACTCAAAAAACTCAACAACTACAATTTAAAAAAATGTTAGAGTTAATAGGTCAGTTTAGTAGAGTAGCATACTATAAGATCAATATCCAAAAATAAATATGATTCCTCTACAGTAACAAAGATAACTCAGAGAAGGAAATCAAGAAACCAATACCATTTGCAATAGCCAATCACAAGTTGGGAGTGAATCTAACTAGAGATACAGAAAACCTATACAGAGAAAACTACAGAGCATTTCTGAAAGACAGAATGAAATACCCAAATAAATGGGGAAATGTGCCCTGTTCATGGATAGGAAGACTCAATATTGTGAAAATGGCAGTTCTATCAAAAGCAATCTAAATGTTCAATGCAACAGCAAAACAAACACCAAATTCATTTTTCAAGATTTTTGAGGGAAAACTTATAAAATTTATTTGAAGATGCAAGAGACCTCGAATAAGCAAAACACTTCTGAGAAACAAAAATGAGGTTGGAGGCATAGTACTCCCTGACCTCAAAACCTACTACACAGCAATAGTAAAAAGAACAGCATGGTACTGGTACAATGACAGGCACATAAAACAATGGAACAGAATTGAAAACCCAGAAACAGACCCAGCTATCTATGTTCAACTAATATTTGACAAGGAAATCAAAGCTATCAAATGGTGAAATGATAACCTCTTCAACAAATGGTGCTGGCAAAACTGGACTTTCACCTGCAGAAAGCTGTAAAAGGATCCACATCTCACACCATACAAAAAAATCAACTCAAGGTGGATCAGAGACTTGGGAGTAAAGCCCAAATTCATAACATTCGTAAGAGACAAACTGGGTCAAAACAGCAATGAGATATTATCTCACCCCAGTAAGAATAGCAAAATTCAACACAGCAGCAAACAACAAATGCTGGGGAGGTTGTGGAGAAACTAGAACCCTTATTTATTGTTGCTGGGAATAAAAAATGGTACAACCACTATGGAAGGCAATATGGTGCTTTCTCAAAGAGTTGTAAATGTTGTTGTTGTTGTTATGTGCCATCGAGTCACTTGCAACTCATAGCGACCCTATGTACAAGAGCCCTAAATGCCGTTATAGCCTGTGTCAAACTCGGCATCTCAAACACACCCATTCCCATCACTCCACTCACAGAATTGATCCATCTCATCGAGGGTCTTCCTCTTCTGTGCCGTCCCTCCACCTCCCAAACATGATGTCCCTCTCCAAGGACCAGTCCCTCCTTGCAACATGTTCAAAGTATGTCAGATGACGCTTCAGAATCCTGGACTCCAAGGAGCATTCTAGCTTCACCCTCTCCAGGACAAATCTGTTTGTTCTCCTAGCAGCCCATGGTATATTCAACACTCTTCTCTAGCACCACAGCTCAAAGGTGTCAATTCTCTTTCTATCATCCCTATTCCAGCTATCATCGTATGTCCAACTCTCTGATGCATAGCACGTAATTGTAAAGACTATAGCCTGAATCAGGCAAACCTTAGTCTCCGGCCTGATGTCATTGCTCTTCAGTACTCTTGTAAGGTCCCTCACAGCTACTTTCCCAATGTAATTCGTCTCCTGATTTCCTGGCTGCTGTTACCAAGAGTGTTGACTGTGGAATCAAGTAAACTATCTCAATCTCTTCACCATCCATACTGATGCTGCCAATTTGCCCAGTGGTGAGAGTCTTTCTTTTCTTGATGTTGAGCTTCAATCCATATTGAAGACTGCAGTCCTTGACCTTCTGCAGCGAGCGCTTCAGGTCCTACTCAGTTTCAGCAAGTAGGGTTGTGTCATCTGCATAACGCAGGTTGTTGATTCTTCCACCAATCCTTATGCCACATTCCTCCTCGTACAGGCCAGCATCTCGGATGATCTGTTCTGCATACAGATTGAAAAGGTATGGAGACAAAATACATCCCTGACAGACCCCTTTCTTGATTTTGAACCATGCAGTGTCTCCCTGCTCTGTTCTGATGACTGCCTCTTGGCCCAAGTATAGGTTTCACATTAGCACAATCAAATGTTCTGGGATTCCCATTCTTCTCAAAGTCTTCCATAACTTGTTGTGATCCACACATTCAAAAGCCTTTGCATAGTCAATGAAGCACAGATAGACATTCTTCTGGTATTCTCTGCTTTCTGACAAGATCCATCTAACATTAGCTATAATATCCCTAATACTACGACCTCTTTTAAATCCAGCCTGCACATCTGGCAGTTCTCTGTTGACATATTGTTCCAAATGTTTTTGGTTAATTTTCAGCAGAATCTTGCTTGCATGTGATATCAATGATATTGTTTGATAATTCCCACATTCTGTTGAGTCACCTTTCTTTGGAATGGGAACAAATATCAATTTCTTCCAGTCAGTTGGCCAGCTTGCTGTCCTCCAGATTTCCTGGCACAATTTATTGAGCACATCCAGGGCAGTGTCTGTTTGTTGAAATAAATCAATTGGTATGCAGTCAATTCCTGGAGCCGTGTTTTTTGCCAAGTCCTTCATAGCAACTTGAACTTCCTCCTTCATCACCATAGATTCTTGCTCATATGTTATTTTATGAAATTCTTCTGTGTCAGCTAATTCCTTCTGATACAGTGACTCTGTGTACTCCTTCCATCTTCTTTTGAAATTTCCTGGATCATTCAACATTCTACCCAAACTATCTTTAAGTATTGCCACCCGTGGCTTGAATTAGTTTTTCAACTCCTTCACCTTAAGAAACGCTGAGTGAGTCTGGCCCTTGTGATTTTCTGACTCCAGCTCTCTGCACATTTCATTACAGTATCTTGCTTTGTTGTCCCGAGCTGCCTTTTGAAATTTTCTGTTCAGCTCTTTGATTTCTTGGTTTCTTCCTTTAGCTTTGGCTTCTCGGCGCTCTAATCAATACTCAGAGTCTCATCTGACATCCATCTTGCGAACAGAAATACTATTTTATCCAGCAATTCCACTACCAGGAATATACCCTAAAGAAACCAAACTGGTACCCAGGCAGATAAATGCACACTCATCTTTATTGCTTTGTTCACAATAGCAAAGAGTTGGAAACAACCCATGTGCTCGTCTACAAATGAATGGAGAGCGAAACTGTGGTATATTCACACAATGGAATACTATGCTGCATAGAAAAATAAGGAACTCATGAAATATGCAAAATGGGTGACCCTAGAGGACATTCTGCTGAGTGAAATATCTCAGTCACAAAAGGACAAATGCTGCATAGTGCCACTGTTGTAAAATGGGACTGACACTGAGTTTGGGGGGAACTTAAGAAATGAAGGGATAAAGAATGTATACCGTGGACTGACCAAAACACCCCCACTGCTGGACCAACCACCCCGCCACGGCACACCCACCCCGTCCCCACCGTGGCGTGGACATCTGCAACCTGATTAAGGTCCTCATGCATGACTACCCGGAAGCCAGTCCTGATGGGTGTGAGCTATGCAACTGCAACCTGAGTGAGGTCTCTGCAAGTCCCTACAGGGTCAGGTAGCCCCGCTGGGCAAGAGCAAGATATCTGCAAACTGAGTGAGTTCCTTACATGGGTACCTGTACATCCCTAACTGGGCAGGTAGCCCCGCTGGGCATGAGTGGGACAGTTGCAAACCGAGTGAGGTCCCTCCTCATTCACACTCAGGCAGAACCCCACCCCCCTGCCAGGCACGAGTGGGAAAGCTGCAAACTGAGTGAGGTCTTCCCAAGTGCCCACCTGGACAGCTAACCCAACTTGGATAGCTAGCCCCACCTGGACTTGGACAGCTAGCCCCAAGAAGCACAAGCCATACAGCTATGGCTGCGGCCTGAGTGAGGTCCCCGCTTGTGGTGTCTGAGCATATGCTTGTCCAGCATACTCCTGTGCTTGTGCCTGCCCCACCTATTTCGCCATGCCTCTCAACCTCAAATCTCCTCACATCTAGTCAACTAACTGCCTTTAATCCAGAATATCTTGGTCGAGTTAGCTGTAATAATTATTCAACAGAAGAGGCCCCTTTCACAGGGCATGAATGGACACTTGCTTTGGTTCAGAAATTCAGAGAATAACACAGGCAACATAACTACTACGTCCTTATCTGTAGCAGTTATTTAGGATAAAGAACCTATCATCACCTCAGGCATGAAAAATCTTACCACAGCATCATCATGAAAGAAGCAGGGCACTTCACAAGCTACACAAGTACAAAGTAAGATGTCAACCCGGAAAAGTGGCACAATACCAATGGATTTCCTGATGTCAGAAAGTATGATGGAACTTTCTGACACAGAATTTAAAAGAATAATTATATAATATTTTCAATGGGTGAAAGACAAACTTGAAAAATTACAGGACGCTGCAAGCAAAAACCAGGAGGAGCTTTAAAAAGAACCCAAAACAGTGCAGATAAAACAAACAAGGCATTAGAAGCTCTGGAAAAACAAGAAATCGTGATCCAAAGTATGAGGTCCAATGTTTCAGAGGCTGTCAACATGATGGAGGGAAATATGAACAAAGTTAAAGAGATGGAACACAGAACTAGGGAAAAAGAAGATAGAATTGTCACCACTGATCTGCTAGAGCAAAAATCAGAATAAAAAGGAAGGAAAAAGAAAAAAGCCTAAGAATAATGTGGGACACCATCAAGAAAAATAACATGCACATCATTGGAATCCCAGAACAGGAAGAAGGAAGTAAAGGCACTGAAAAAGTTGTGGAAGAATTACTGGAGGAAAACTTTCCAGGCATAATGAAGAATGAGAAAATATATATTCAAGAAGCTGAGTGAACACCATATAGAATAGACCTCTAAAGAAAAACACACAGTCAAATGACTGTGCATCACAGTCAAATTTGCCAGAACCAAAGATAAGGAGAGAATTCTGAAAGTAGCAAGGGAGAAGCAAGAGTAAACCATAAGGGAGAGCAAATAAGACTACCAATTTCTCAGCAGAAACCATGCAAGCACAAAGGCAGTAGAATGACATATATTGAACACTTAAAGAATACAATTGTAAAACAAGAATATTCTATCCAACAAAACTGTCCATCAAATATGAAGGATGCGCAACAGGCCGGCTTCGGCGGCGGAGGCACCTCCGGCTGGTGAGCAATGGACGAGGGTGGCCGGGACAAGGCACCGCTGCCCCAGCAGCCCCCAGTGACGGCCCCCGGTGGCGCGGACGAGAAGCAGAGCGGCAAGGAGCGACGCGATGCAGGGGACAAGGACAAAGAGCAGGAGCTGTCTGAGGAGGACAAACAACTTCAGGATGAACTGGAGATGCTCGTGGAACGACTGGGGGAGGACACATCCCTGTATAGACCAACCCTGGAGGAACTTCAAAGACCGATTCATTCATCTACAACCTCTATGACTTCAGTGCCCAAACCGCTTAAATTTCTGTGTCCACATTATGGCAAACTGAAGGAAATCTATGAGAACACGGACCATGGGGAGAATAAGCGCTTTGCGGCTGACATCATCTCTGCCTTGGCCATGACCATGAGTGGGGAGCGTGAGTGCCTCAAGTATCGGCTAGTGGGCTCCCAGGAAGAATTGGCATCATGGGGTCATGAGTATGTCAGG
>NW_006400292.1:285662-287940 GCF_000299155.1 Elephantulus edwardii
GGTAGTACAAAAACAGATGGCATTCATGCTGGGCCGACATGGGGTGTTCCTGGAGCTGAGTGAAGATGTCGAAGAATATGAGGACCTGACAGAGATCATGTCAAATGTGCAGCTCAACAGCAACTTCTTGGCTTTAGCTCGGGAGCTGGACATCATGGAGCCCAAGGTGCCTGATGACATCTATAAAACCCATCTAGAGAACAACAGATTTGGAGGCAGTGGCTCTCAGGTTGACTCTGCACGCATGAATCTGGCCTCCTCTTTTGTGAACGGCTTTGTGAATGCAGCCTTTGGTCAGGACAAGCTGCTAACTGATGATGGCAACAAATGGCTTTACAAAAACAAGGACCATGGGATGTTGAGTGCAGCTGCATCTCTTGGCATGATTTTGCTATGGGATGTGGATGGTGGCCTCACCCAGATTGACAAGTACCTGTACTCCTCTGAGGACTATATCAAGTCTGGAGCCCTTGTGGCCTGTGGCATTGTGAACTCTGGGGTCCGGAACGAGTGTGACCCTGCTCTGGCACTGCTCTCAGACTATTTCTTCACAACAGCAACACCATGAGGCTCGGATCCATCTTTGGGCTGGGCTTAGCCTATGCTGGCTCTGGGAATGTCCTGAAGGTGCAGTGGCTGCTCCACATCTGTAGCGAACACTTTGACTCCAAGGAGAAGGAGGATGATAAAGACAAAAAGGATAAAAAGGACAAGGACAAGAAGGAAGCTCCTGCCGACATGGGAGCACATCAGGGAGTGGCTGTGCTGGGCATCACCCTGATTGCCATGGGGGAAGAGATTGGTGCTGAGATGGCACTACGGACCTTTGGCCACTTGCTGAGGTATGGAGAACCTACACTCCGGCAGGCCGTCCCTTTAGCCCTGGCCCTGATCTCTGTTTCAAATCCACGGCTCAACATTCTGGATACCCTTAGCAAATTCTCTCATGATGCTGACCCAGAAGTGTCCTACAACTCCATCTTTGCCATGGGAATGGTGGGCAGTGGTACCAATAATGCCCGTCTGGCTGCAATGCTGCACCAGTTAGCCCAGTATCATGCCAAGGACCCCAACAATCTCTTCATGGTGCGCTTGGCACAGGGCCTGACCCATTTGTGGAAGGGTACACTCACCCTCTGTCCTTACCATAGTGACCGGCAGCTTATGAGTCAAGTGGCTGTGGCTGGGCTGCTTACGGTACTTGTCTCCTTCTTGGATGTCCGAAACATCATCTTAGGTAAATCACACTATGTACTGTATGGGCTGGTGGCCGCCATGCAGCCCCGGATGCTGGTTACATTCGATGAGGAGCTGCGACCATTGCCAGTGTTTGTCTGCGTGGGCCAGGCAGTGGATGTAGTGGGCCAAGCTGGCAAGCCCAAGACTATCACAGGGTTTCAGACACACACAACCCCCGGGTTGTTGGCCCATGAAGAGAGGGCAGAGTTGGCTACAGAGGAGTTTCTTCCTGTTACTCCCATTTTAGAAGGTTTTGTTATTCTTCGGAAGAACCCCAACTATGACCTCAAAGTGACCATCAGGGGTGATGTGTCAATGAGCCATCCTTCTTGCAGCTAGGGTGGACCTTGCTCCAGACCTGGGGGGATTGTTACCTCCTGGGGATTCTTTTGTTACTGTGCGAGATACCCTTACAGAATAAAGATCTTTCTTTCCCCACCCCCCCCCAAAAATATGAAGGAGAGATCAAGATATTCCCAGAAAAACAGAACCTAAAGGTGTTTGCAAAAACAAGATCAGTGTTGCTGCCGGAAACACTGAGAGACATCCTTCTTACAGAGGTGACCCAGAAAGCCGGATGCACTAAAGTAACTAGCAACAACACCAAAAAGAATACAGCACAGTGACAGCAATAAAACTGTGCCTCTCAATAATAACACTGAATGTGAGTGGTTTAAATGCACCACTGAAGAGAAAAAGAGTAGCAGATTGGATAAAAAACCAAAATCCGAGGGCGACGCAGCGTGAGGGCGAGGCCGCCAGCCGGGGGAACGCCACCGCCAGACCGGGGAACACCAGGGGAACGCATGCCGCCGCCAGCCGGGGGAACGCACACCGCCACAGCCAGCCAGGGGGAAAGCACACCACCGCCCGCCAGACCGGGGAACGCCGCGAGAGGGACCCGGAAGAGACCCAGGAAGAACAGCAGCCAGCCACCTGCCGCGGAACTCCAGAGGAGCGAAGACTGCGAGACCCCAGAGGAGCGAAGACTGCCGGACACTGTGGGACCCCCCTGCAGCTCACACCTGTGTGACCCTTA
>NW_006400292.1:304204-319174 GCF_000299155.1 Elephantulus edwardii
GAGAATAGTGCAACAATGAATGAATGGAAACCCAAAATCTCTGTAAATGTTTATGAAAATTAATAAAATATAATCATAGAAAAAAAACACCAAAATCCATCAATATGCTCTCTACAAGAGACAACCCTGAAAAGTAAAGATAAAGAAAGACTAAAAATAAAATGATGGGGGAAGAATATACCAAGCAAATGGCAATTAGAAAAAAGTAGGAGTAGTGAGACTCATCTCTGATAAAATAAATTTCAATGCAAAAACTACCACTAAAGACAAAGAAGGTCACTACATAATGCTTAAAAAGTTAATGGAACATGAGGACATAACAATAATAACTATCTATGCACCAAATGATAGACATGAAAAATATCTAAAACAAACATTAACAAAACTGACAAAAGAAATATACAACATTAGTAGTTGGAGACGTCAATATACCACTCTCAAGAAACGGTAGTACTACCAGAAAGAAATCCAACAGAGATGCTGAAGAATTAAACCACAAAATAAAGCAATTTGATCTCATAGATATTTTTAGGCTAATACATCCCCCAAAAGCAAAGTATACCTTCTTTTCCAGTGTACATGGAATATTCTCCAGAATAGATCGCATCTTGGGCCACAAGGCAAGAATCAATGAATTTAAAAACATAGAAATAATACAGAACATTTTCTCAGACCACAATGCTATAAAATTAGAAATTAATAACAAGAAGATAATGGAGGAGAAAAAAACTTACATTTGGAAGTTGAACACCACCTTGCTTGAACATGAGTGGGTACAAGAAGTAATAAAAAATGAAATAAAAAAGTTTTCTTGAAACAAATGACAGTGAAAACACAACTTACCAAAACTTCTGAGAAACAGCCAAAGCAGTAATCAGAGGTCAATTTATAGCAATAAGCAAATGTATCAAAAAGCAGGAAAAAATGACCATTGACTCTCTAACCCAATATCTCAAACAAATTAAAAGAACAGCAAGAAAGGCCAACATTTTCTAAAGAAAAACTGAAATTATGAAAATTAGGGGAGAAATAAATGAAATAGAAAACAGAAAAACAATTGAATCAATCAACAAAACTAGGAGTTGGTTCTCTGAAAAGGTCAATAAAATTGACAAACCACTATCAAAAGTAACAAAGGGAAAGACACATTAACAATCTAAATAAAAGAGGAAATGGGCAATATCACAACAGAAACAAGTAAAATAAAAGACTAACAATGGAATATTATGAAAAACTATACTCAAATAAATATAAAAACTTAGAGGAAATGGAAAAATACTTAGAAATTCACAATCTATCTAAACTGACACCAACCAAAATTGATCATCTGAACAGACCCATTACAAAGGAAGAAATTGAAAAGGTAATAAAACAACTTTCAGTAAAAACAATAAAAACAAAACAAAACAAAACAAAACAAACCCCAACCCTGGACCAGTGAATTTTATTAAACATACAGAGAAGAACTGTCACCATTTTTCTACATGAAGTATTTCAGGAAACAGGAAAAGATGGGATTCTCCCAGACTTATTCTATGAACCATACCTATCCTTGATACCAAAGCCAGGTAAACACACTACCAAAATTGAAAACTATAGGCCAGTCTCTCTCATGAACATAGATGCAAAAATCATGAATAAAATCCTTGCCAATAGAATGGAACTATAAATTTTAAAAAAAATCACCATGTCCAAGTGGGATTCATAACAAGGATGGTTCAACATAAGAAAAACAATCAATGTAATTCATCACATTAACAAAGCAAAGAATAAGAATGCAGAAAAGGCCTTTGACAAAATCCAAAACCCTTTCCTGATTAAAACACTTAGCAAAATAGGATTAGAGGAGAATTTCTTCAACAAAGCAAAAAGTAAATGTGTAAACCCAAGAGCCAACATTGTTCTCAATGGAGAGAGATTAAAGGCATTTCCCTTGAGAACAGGAACTAGGCAAGAATGGCCACTATCATCTCTCCTATTCAATATGGTATTGGAAGTCTTAGTGATAGTAATAAGGCAAGAGAAAGAAATAAGAGATATCTAAATTGTCAAAGAGGAGGTAAAATTATCTCTATATGAAGATGATATGATAGCATTGTTGTTGTTATGTGCCCTCGAGTCGTTTGCGGCTCATAGCGACCCTATGTACAACAGCCCTAAACCCTGCTGTATCCTGTGCCAATCGCATTGCCTCTGACACACCCATCCCGATTACCCCAGTCACTGAATCAATCCACCTCATAGAGGGTCTTCCCCTCCTGTGCCGTCCCTCTACCCTACCAAGCATGATGTTCCTCTCCAAGGACCTGTCTCTCCTTACAACATGTCCAAAGTATGTCAGACAAAGCCCCAGAATCCTTGCCTCCAAGGAGTTGCTTGGTTTAATCCTCTGCAGGATGAATCTGTTTGTTTTCTTGGCAGTCCATGGTACATTCAATACTCTTCTCCAGCACCACAGCTCAAAGGCATCAATTCTCCTTCTATCATCCCTAGTCAGTGTCCAACTCTCTGATACATAACAAACAATTGCAAAAACCATGGCCTGTATCAGGCGCACCTTAGTCTACAGAGAGACACCGTTGATCTTGAGTACTTTAGAGAGGTCCCAAACAGCAGACTTTCCCATTGCAATACTTTTTTGATTTCCTGGCTGCTGGTGCCAAGAGTGTTGACCGTGGAGCCAAGCAAACTGCAGCTGTGAACAATCTCAATCTCTTCGCCATCCATCCTGATGCTACCAATTGGTCCAGTGGTGAGAATCTTTGTCTTCTTGACATTGAGCCTCAGTCCATACTGAAGGCTGCAGTCCTTGACCCTCTGCAGTAAATGCATGAGGTCCTCCTCAGTTTCAGCGAGCAGGGTTGTGTCATCTGCATAACGCAGATTGTTGATAGATCTTGCACCAATCCTAACGCCACACTTCTCACAGAGCCCAGCCTCTCGGATAATCTGCTCTGCATACAGGTTGAAAAGGTATGGAGATAGGACACATCCCTGGTGTACACCCTTCCAAATTTTGAACCATGCAGTGTTGCCCTGCTCTGTTCTGACGACTGCCTCTTGGTCCAAGTATAGGTTTCACATTAGCATGATTAAATGTTCTGGGATTCCCATTCTTCTCAGAGTTATGATAGCAGACTTAGAAAACCCTAAAGACTCAGTAAGAAAACTACTGGACATAGTTGACCAAGTCAGTAAAGTGGCAGGATACAAGATCAACATACAGAAATCAACTGAATTTCTTTACAGTGACAAATAAAATATAGAACCAGAGCTAAGAAAATACCCTTCACAATAGCTAATGACAAAATTAAACTGTTGTTGTTATGTACTGTCGAGTCGCTTACAACTCCTAGCGACCCTATGTACTACATCCCTAAACTCTGCTCTGTCCTGTGCCAATTACACTGTCTCTGATACACCCATCCTGATTATCCCAGTCACTAAATCAATCTACCTCCTAGGGGGCCTTCCCCTTCTGCGCTGTCCCTCTACCCTTTCAAGCATGATAAGGAACTGTCCCTCCTTGCAACATGTCCAAAGTATGTTAGACGGAGCCTTAGAATCCTTGCCTCCAAAGAGCAGCCCGGTTTGACCCTTTCCAGGATAAATCTGCTTGTTTTCCTAGCAGTCCATGGTACCCTCAATACTCTTCTCCAGCACCACAGCTCAAAGGCATAAATTCTCCTTCTATCCTCCCTAGTCAAAATACTTGGGAGTAAATCTAACCAGAAACACAAAGGATCTATTCAAAGAAAATTACAAAACATTACTAGAAGAAATAAAGAGACCTGGAGAATTGGAAGAATATTCTTTGCTTATGGATAGAAAGACTCAATATTGTGAAAATTACAATACTACCAAAGGCAATTAACATGTTCAATTCAATCCTGATACAAATACCAATTCCATTCTTCAACAAGATGGAAAAGGCATTCTCCAATTTCATTTGGAATGGAAAGAGGCCCCAAGTAAGCAAAGCACTCCTTAAAAAGAGAAACATGGTAGAAAGCATCTCACTCCTTGATTTCAAATCCTACTGCATGGTCCTCAAGACAGCATGGTACTGGTACAATGACAGACATATTGATCAATGGAATAGAATTGAGAATCCAGAAATCAGCCCATCTATCTATGGTCAATTGATTTTTGACAGAGATGAAATCAATAAGTGGGGAAATGAAGTCAATAAGTGGGGAAATTACAGCCTTTTAAACAAATGGTGTTGGCAAAATTGGAAAATTATCTGTAGAAAATTCTAGCAAGATCCACACTTCACTCCATACAAAAAAGCTAACTCAAAATGGATCAAGAACCTAGGACTAAAACCAAGGATATAAACTTCATTAAAGGAAAGCTTGCAAGAACTCTAGAAGTCCTAATCTGTAACATAAATAGTCTTCCAGACATAAGTCCCTTTTCTGACTTTGTCATACACAAGGTTGTCTCAAACCTTATAAAATTCTTTTGGCTTCCTGTACTTCCAGGCATCCTGAAAAAAATCTACAGCCGTGACAGGACAAAATAGATGAATGGAACCTGCTAAGAATCAAATCCATATGCGCATCTAAAAACTTATCCAACAGGGTAAAAAGGGAAGACACAGACTGGGGAAAAAATATTTGGTAATGACAAATAAGTCACACAAGGGATTTATATCTAGAATTTGTAAAATACTTAAGCACCACAACAAGAGAAAGGTAAATAACCCAATTGAAAAATGGGCACAGGATATGAACAGACACTTCACCAAAGAAGACTTCCAGATGACAAACACATGAAGAAATGTCCAAAAGCCTTAGCTCTAGGAGAGATGCAAATCAAAACAACTCTGAGATATTATCTCATCCCAGTAAGAAAAGCAAAATTTTGCAGAGCAGCAAACATCAAATGCTGGCGAGGTTGTGGAGAAACTGGAACCCTTATTCACTGTTGTTGGGAGTATAAAATGGTGCAATCACTTTGGAAGGCTGTATGGTGCTTTCTCAAGAAGTTGCAAATAAAAATACTGTTTGACCCAGCAATTCCACTACTATGAATATACCATAAAGAAACTGGAACTGCCACCCAAGTAGATATATGCACACCCATGTTTACTGTGGCTTTGTTCACAAGAGCAAAGAGTTGGAAAGAACATAAATGCCCATCAACATACGAATGGATAGAGAAATTCTGGTATATTCACACAATAGAATACTATACTGCATTGAAAAAATAAAGAACTCATGAAATATTCTAAATGGGTGACTCTGGAGGACATTATGCTGAGTGAAATATCTCAGTCACAAAAGGACAAATATTACATAGTGTCACTGTTATAAAATGGGCCTGGCAACGGTTGTGAGGAGACTTAGAGGGAATAAATAAGGCATACTGAATTGAAACAGGTGAGGGAGAGAGCTATTTAAAAGCAATATATGATTAGGTATTATTATCATGACAAGAGTCTAGAATGAAGGATGCATAGTGGAATGTACTCAGGGGTGGGGTAGAAGGGATTGTATAATAATGAAATAATTTTTCTTTTACTTTTCAAAGAGAAGATTGAACTAGGCAGGAGGGGTGGGCAGGGAGAAAAATGCAACAATGTATTAATTTCAAAAAAAAAGAGTGTATGCAGCATTGAAACAGATGAGGGGGAGAACTGTTAAAAAGGAGTATATAATTAGGTATTATTTTCATGACAAGAGTCCAGAATAAGAGTAAAGTGGACTGGGGGAGGGGGAGGATTACATAACAATGAAAGATTTGTTTTTTCTTCAAAGAGAAAAGTGAACTGGGGGTGGGGTATGTAGGGAGGAAAATGTGCCACAATGTATGAATGGAAATCCAAAGTCTCTGTAAACTTTCATTAAAATTTAATTTTTAAAAAAGGACAAAAGAGAATGAGAGCGAGATAAACTGAGATTATGCTTAGAAGTACTAGTTGATAGTATAAAGAGACTGCCAAATACAACCAGAAATGCACAATCTAAAGAAGATAAAATTGATGCATGGGACCTTCTAAAGATTAAATCCATGTGTGCATTCAATATTCTTGAGCATCACAACTGAAAGGCATCAATTCTTCTTCTGTCATCCTTAGTCATTGTCCAGCTCTCTGATGCATAGCAAATACTTGTAAAGACGATGGCTTGGATCAAGTGCACCTTAGTCTCCAGACTGACATCATTGCTCTTTGGTACTCTGGAGAGGTCTCTGACAGCAGATTTTTTTCCCAGTGCAATTCATCTTTTGATTTCTTGGTTACTGGTATCAAGAATGTTGACCGTGGAACCAAGCAAGCTGAAACTGTTAACAATCTCAATCTCTTTGCTGTCTATCATGATGCTGCCACTTGGCCCAGTGGTAAGAATCTGTTTCCTTGTTTCAATCCGTATTGAAGGTGACAGTTGTTGACATTCTGCAGCAAATGCCTGGGATCTTTCTCAGTTTTGACAAGCAAGATTGCATCATCTGCATCACAAAGATTGTTGATGAGTCTTCCTCCCATCTTGATTACAACCCTGGAAATCCTACAGGGCATTTTCTCTGTTCTATAGGATCACTAAATTGGAATCAACTTAATGGTAACAATTTTAGTTCAGTTGATCTTGTCAGAGACAGTAGAATGGAATCAGGAAGGAACAAAGAGTACATATCTATCTTGTATTGAACATACCATGGATTACCAGAGAACAAAAAAGTCTGTCCTAGAGAGAGTGAAGCAGGCTGCTCCTTTGAGGCAAGGATTTTAAAACTCTGTCTCACATACTTTGGGCATTTTAGCAGGAGGGATCAGTCCTTGGAGAGGGACATAATGTTCAGAAGGGTGGAGGGACAGTGCAGAAGAGGAAATCCCTGTATGAGACAGATGGACTCAGTGACTGTGGCGATAAAGACAGATGCATCAGAGATGTTGAGATTGGCTAAGGATAGGGCAGGGTTGAGGGCTATTGTTCAAAGAGTCGCTAGAAGTCATAGTCAACTCAACAGCACATAACAATGTGTCAAATGTGTTGTCAGTTGTTTGCAACTCATACTGACTCTATATGTAAAATAGATCAAAATAATGTCTATGGGGATTGTTAAGTATATTTAAAAAGGCAGTATACATAAGGTACTTAATTTTAACAAATGATAAAAAAATTATGTCTAAGTATCATTTTCTTATAAATCACTGATCAGTGTTCGTCAACTCAGCTCTGTGTTTCAGTTACACCTTGAATCTTGAATTAGGCCCAAGACAACCTTTATTGTTGGTTACCCCCAAAGAGGTAGTTTTTGTGTCTTCTCACTGATAGCTCCAGTTTCTCCTTGGATAAGCTGATTCAAATCATCCATTATAGTCCTCTCTTTTGTACATGAGAAATCTTTATGAGGCCCATGAAGATTGAATGGTTTTCTTCGCAGTGTTGCTAGAATTAGAGTACCATATTCCACACTAAAACTAGAGCTGTATTCTCTGGTAAGAAGTAAAACTTCAGAGTAAATTATTGTGTGAAACCCATTACTGCAGATACAGCAGAGTTGAAAGCAGGTAGTGAGGAATCACAGGAATGCTAAAGGTGTATCTTTATAAAGGATATATGTCTGGCTCACTTGGGTGTCCTTAATAGCAAGATGCTGTTGTTACTATTGTTAGGTGCCATCAAATTGACTGTAAATCATAGCCACCTTATGAACAATGGATTTAAATCCTTCTGTATCCTGCGCCATCCTCATCATCTCTGATATATTTGAACCTATCACAACAGAGCAAGAAAATACAGCATAGATCAAAATCAGAAAATAAATACATGAGAGATATATCCCATCTAAACGTGGAACAGATCATTTGAGAGGCTGTACCTTATGAAGTGAAATGTGACATCAAGATTGGAGGAAGACTGCGATATGCAGATGATACGACCTTGATTGCTGAAACTGAGGAGGACCTGAATTGTTTCCTGCAGAGGGTCAAGGACTGTATTCTTCAGTATGGAATAAAGCTCAACATCAAGAAAAGAAATATTCTCACCACTGGGCCAATCAGCAGCATTATGATAGATGATGAAGAGATTGAGATTATTAACAATTTCAGCTTCCTTGGCTCCACAATCCACACTCTTAGTGCCAGAGGTCAGGAAATCAAAATATGGATTGCACTGGGAAAATATGCTGTCAAGGAACTCTCCAAGGATGTCAGTCTGAAGATTAAGGTAAGCCTGACCCAAGCCATGGTCTTCACAATATACTTGCTATGCATCAGAGAGCTGAACAATGGCTTAGGATGACAGAAGAATAATTAGTGCCTTTGAGCTTTGGCTCTGGATAAAGTATTGAACATACCATGGATGTCCAAGAGAACAAACCTGTAGAGGGTGAAACCAAGTTGCTCCTTGAAAGCAAGGATTTTGAACATACTTTGACATGTGGCTGGGAGGAACCAGTCCTTGGTGAAGGATGTCATGCTTGGAAGGGTGAAGGGACAGCACTGGAGAAGATCCCAGATTAGATGGATTGACACAGTAACTGGGGTAATCAGGATAGTTATGTCAGAGAGAGTGAGATTTCTTCAGGATAGGGCAGGTTTCGGAGTTATTGTGCTTACAGGTCACTATGAGTTGCAGGGGACTCACAACACATAACAACAACAAACAAGTGATATAGTCACTGTGACAATTTATCCTGTTGAAAATCTTCCTCTCTCTTTGCTGATATTCCACTTTTTTAGGCATATCTTTTTCCAAGGTCTGCTTCCTTCTAACAACATGTCCAGAGTACGAGAGATGAAGTTACACCATCCTTGCCTCTAACCCTGGTTGCACTTTCTCCAAGACATTTATTATTCTGTTAGTCCATGGGATATTCAGTACTCTTCTCCACCACCACAGCTCAAAGGTATTGAAGAGGTGGGCAAAACCAGGGCAAAGTGATGCACAGCCTGAAGTAGGTGTAGTAGCAGCCTGTAAGCACATGATGTCGCCAGAAGCCAGAATTAGGAAATTATTCAACAAGCTCCTTTTTTAGCTATTTAACTAACTTTTCATTCCACTTTGTAAAAGCAAAATATTACTGAAGTTCTGAGCTGCCCCATGTCATGTATGACTAATAAGAGGTCAGGAAAAGGAAAATGCTCAAAATATTTTCAAAAGGAAAATAATTACTTAGACTAGTACTGATCAGTAGAAAAACAAGGTGAGCCTCGAAAACAAATGGAATATGCCATTTTAATTTTTTGGTGTTGTTATGTGCTGTTGAGTTATGAACAACTGATCCAAACTCTATTCTGTGTCATTTTTACCAAATTCAATATATCTGGGTCCACTGTTACAGTCATGATGTTAATTTATCCTGTTGTGGGTTTTCTTCTTTTATACTGACCCTCCACTTTTCCAAGCATAATGCCTTTCTCCAAGGACTAACAACTCCTAAAAATATGCTCAAAAGATGTGAAACAAAGGAGTTTCACTATGTTTGCTTCCAAGAAACACCCTGGTTTTACTTTCTCCAGGACAGATCTGTTTGTTCTCTTGGCAGTCTGTGGGATATTCAGTATTCTTCTCCAATATCACAACTCAAAGACATTGAACCTTCTTCTGTCATCCTTAGTTATTGTTCAACTTTCAGATGTGTAGCATCAAGTAGTTGAGGAGATCACAGCTTAGATCAGGACAATGTATAAAAAGAACAAGTTAAATTAAGTTTAATATGCTTTATCTGACCAAAGTTATCTACCCTGAAGTTGGAACCAATTAATAGCCAATCCTCCAACAGGTAGTAACTTATTTGGGAGAAGATTGCTTACTTTTCTCCAGAGGAGCAGCTGGTGGCTTCAAAACTCATATCTTTGGGTTGACAACATAAGTCCTTACCACTAAGCCGCCTGAGTTTCCTATCTAACCAATATATTAAAAGATATCATCATATCACACCAACATGTAGTCAGTATAAAAATATTTATGAGATAATTTATATCCTTTCTCTTTATATTAAGGTTTCATAATCTGGTGTGTATTTTATATTTGTTGCTGCTATGTACCATTGAGTCTGAAATGACCCATAACTGACACTCTGGAGGGTTTTCAGAGACAGTTAATCTCACAGGAGAAGATAGCCCATCCTTCTCCCACAGAGCGGCTGGTGGCATCAAATGGCTTGCCTTCAAGTTTGCAGTGCAACTTCTTGCAACTAGGCCAGCACATCTCAATTCAGGTCTATTGTATCTCAAATGCTCAACAGCCAAATGTGATGAGAGTTTACTATACTGGACAACACAGAGATGATCACATATGTCGATTCTGAGAGTAGCTGTTTTCCTGCTGGACAGGCATCAAAGAACATTTAGTTTCAGTACATGAATGATATCTATCAGATGACACAAAACCAGTCTGGATATTTCTCACATTCTCTGCTACCTATTGGACAATCCTTCAGCTTCTACTATCTGTCATTTTCATGCTTCATATCATTTAAACCCTAAATAGGACACTTTCTCTCTTTTTTCTTATATTCACAACAAAGAATGTGGACTAAAAATGTTCCCTTCAAAGGCAGCAATGCAGCAACCAGAAGTATAAATACAGAAACTTCTTCTTTAGCCCAACTAAGACTTGCCACAGAAAATAAAATTCAACTCCTTTTAGTGTTACCTCCACACCCACTCTTCTCCCATCAATTTCCCTGACTCCAAACTGGGAAAGTTCCCAACAGCTGAAGGAAGTTTACCTTCTTTCCTTCTAAGTCCTGATCAGTTTAGTCCTATTATTAGCTTAGGCCTGACTCAACCCATCCACAATGAACTGGGCTGTCCCCTTTAGATCATGCTCCAGATGAAATATGATCAATCACTATACTCCTTTGTCTTTCAAACTTGGAAATGATTTGAGTCTCATAATTTCTATAGATCTTTGACTCATTCTATTCTGTGCTCTCCTTAAAGGGGGGGGGTGTCTTAAATACCTCAGTGTATGTTGTTGTTGTTGTTAAGTGCTGTCGAGAGGCTTGAGACTCAATAGTAACTCTATGTTCAACAGCTCTGAAGCCTGGTTTATCTTGAATCAACCTTATTGTCTCTGACACACCTATTGCCATTACCTAAATCACTGAAGCAATTCATCTCATCCAGGGCCTTTCCTCTCTTTTGCTGTCACTCCACCCTCCCAAGCATAATGTCATTCTTCAAGGACTGGTCCTTCCTTGCAACACACCCAAAATATGTCAGATGAAGCTTCAAAATCCTTTCCTCCAAGAAGCAGTGTGTTTTCACCCTCTCTAGGATAAATCTGTTTGTTTTCTTAGCAGTCCATGGTATATTCAAAACTCTTCTCCATCACCACAGCTCAAAGACATTGATTCTCCTTACATGTTCTCTAGTCATTGTCAAGCTTTCTGATGCATAGCAAGTAATTGCAAAGAACATGGCCTGGATCAGGTGCACCTTAGTCTCCAGACTGACATTATTGCTCTTCTGTATTCTGGAGAGGTCTCTGGCAGCATAATTTACCACTGTAATTCATCTTTTGATTTCCTAACTCCTGATACCAAGAGTGCTGATCGTGAAGCCAAGCAAACTGAAGCTGTTAACAACCTCTTTACCATCTATCCTAAACCATCTATCATAATGTTGCCCAGTGGTGAGAATCTTTATTTCCTTGATGCAGAGCTTCAATCCATATTGAAGGCTGCAGTTCTTGACCTTCTGCAACAAATGCCTCAGGTCCTCATCAGTTTTAGCAAGCAGGCTTGTGTCATCTGCAAAGCACAGGTTGTTGATGATTCTTCCTCCAAGCCAGGAGCCAAATCCCTCCTCATAGAGCCCAACCTCCTGGATGATTTGTTCTGCATATAGATTAAAAGGTATAGAGATGGGACACATCCCCGGCGTACACCCTTCCTGATTTTAGTTTTGGGCCAGAAGGCCCCAGGTATTGAGGCCAAGAAAACAGCGCTTATATACCAGATATAGAATACACCACACTCTCCTGGGAAACTATCCTATTATGACAGCTGGACAATAACTAGGAATGATAGAATTGATGCCTTTGAGCTGTGGTGATAGGGAAGAGTAATGAATATATCATGGACTGCTAAGAGAATAGATTCATCCTAGAGAGGGTGAAAACAGGCTGCTCCTTGGAGGCAATGATTCTGAAGTCTGACATACTTTGGACCTGTTGCAAGAAGGTACCAGTCCTTGGAGAGAGACATAATGCTTGGAAGGGTGGAGGGATAGCATGAAAGGACAACCTTAGATGAGATGGATTGACCCAGTGACTTAGGAAATGGGGGTATGTGTGTCAGAGATGATAACGTTGGCTTAGGACAGAGCAGGGTTCAGAAGTCTTGAACATAGGGTCGCTATGAGTTGCAAGTGACTTGACGACACTTAAAAACAACAACAACATTGTAAATTATATTGCTTTCTTAAAAACATAATAAGCTGGAGTATTGATTTAACTCCCCCTCCCTTCCTTTAAGGAAATTATAGAGTAGAATGTGTCAAAGAGAGATAGAAGTTGTTGTTGTTGTTGTTGTTGTTGTTGTTACATGCTGTCGAGTCACTTGCGAATTATAGCAACCCTATGTACATCAGCCCTAAACCCTGCTCTATCCCTTGCCAATCTCAGTGTCTCCAACACGCCTATCCCCATTACCCCAGTGACAGAATCAATCCATCTCATCAAGGGTCTTCCTCTCATGTGCTGTCCCTCTACCCTTCCAAGCATGATGTCCATCTCCAAGGACTGTTCCCTCCTTGCAACATGTCCAAAGTATGACAGATGGAGCTTCAGAATACTTGCCTCCAAGGAGCAGCCTGGCTTCACCCTCTCTAGGACAAACTTGTTTGTTCTCCTAGCAGTCCATGGTATATTCAATACTCTTCTCCAGCACAAAAGCTCAAAGGCATCAACTCTCCTTCTATCATCCCTAGTCATTGTCCAGCTCTCTGAAGCATAGCAAGTGAGGGCAAAGACTGTGGCCTGTATCAGGCGCACCTTAGTCTCCAGACTGACATCATTGTTCCTCAGTACCTTGGAAAGGTCTCTGACAGCAGACTTTCCCAATTCAATTAGTCTTCTAATTTCCTGGCTGCTGGTACCAAGATTGTTAACTGTAGAGCCAAGTAAACTAAAGCTGTCATGATGCTGCCATTCAGCCCAGTGGTGAGAATCTATTTTCTTGATGTTGAGCTTCAATCCATATTGAAGGCTGCACTCCTTGACCTTCTGCAGCAAGTGTTTTAGGTCCTCCTCAGTTTCAGTAAGCAGGGTTGAGTCATCTGCATAACGCAGATTGTTGATAAGTCTACCTCCAATCCTGATGCCACACTTTTCCTCAGAGAGCCCAGCCTCCTGGATAATCTGCTCTATATATACATATTGAAAAGATACAGAGATAGGACACATTCTTGATGCATTGGAACAGCTGTAAGCAGACACTAGTGATTGGAACATGGAATGTAAGAACCATGAATGTAGGAAAACTAGGTATTGTTAAGAAGGAAATGGATCACATAAATATTGACATACTAGGTATTGGTGAGATGAGATGGACTGGCATGAAACCTTTTGACTCAGAGGATCATATGATCTACTATGCTGAAGACAAAAAGGTGAGAAAAAATGGGGTTGCTTTCATAGTTAAAAAAAAAGTCCTTTCTATCTTGAAATACAATGTTGGGAGTGATCGGATTATATGCATATGCATGCAAGGAAGTCCAGTGAATACCACCATCATTCAAATATATGCACCAACAACCAGAGCCAAAGAGGAGGAAATAGATCATTTCTACCAACTTTTACAGTCAGAGATTGATCAAACATGCAGTCAAGATGTATCTTTTTTATCTTTTGTATTTTTTACTTTGTAAAGTAAATACTAAGTAAAGTATTACAATGAAATGTGCAAGGAGCTGGAGTCGGAAAATCAAAAGGACTACACTCAGAATTTCTTAAGATGAAGGAACTGAAGAATAAGTTCAAATCTTGAGTTGCAATACTTAAGGATGCTTTGGGCAGAATATTAAATGATTCAGGAAGCATTAAAAGAAGATGGACCCTTTGAGCATTAAGTAGACCTTCTTTGTCCTTTGTGATGGTTTTTGCATTGAAATTTATTTTATCAGAGATTAGTATCGCTACTCCTGCTTTTTTTTTATAAGAAAGGGATATATTTAGTGCATAATTACAATCTATTTTTTCAAAACACATTTTTTAGACTTATAAACATCATAATGGAAAATAGAAATATTTTTTAAATCAATATATTTTCTGCATTTATTGGTTCTCCCCTCCCCCCCCAAGCTTCACATTTTTCTTTAATTTACAATCTGGTTCATAATTAGAGTAAAACAAGTAAAATATTACAGAGGCACACAAAGCAAACAGTAAAAATTCCATCTCTACCCTCTCCCCAGATATTAGGGATTATCCTTTCAGACATTTTAACTTACTTTTGTTTATTTTAGATAGATGGTTCCACAAGGTTCATGTTGTTCTCTTTCTTTTTTCAATCAGTAGTATCATGGGACTCTTTCATGGTAGTATAATTACAACTCCCCCCCCCCCAGTTTATTGTACATTTGGTGGAAATTCACTTAGCAAATTAGTTTTTTAATCAATAATTCATACACTGACCATTATGTGTCATAGGTTGCAATCCCCACAAAATGTCAGCACTCACCCTTCCTCCCTGGGTTCCCAATCATCTTATTTCACTACCCCTGCCTCCTCATCTTTGGTTTGTCTTCGGGTTTTTTGGGGGGGAACTATGCATATGTATATATATCTCCTTTTTAGTCTTCATAATTGATTGCCCTAGGGTATAATACATTCTTTACTAGGGTTGTTTATTTTATAAGCACATCTCCTATTTTGTTTTGGGTACTCCTGCTTTTTTTTGTTGCCATTTGCTTGGTATATTTTGTCCCATCCTTTAATTTTTAGTCTTTCTTTATCTACATTGTTCAGATGCTGGCAAGATTGTGGAGAGACTGGAACCCTTATT
>NW_006400292.1:319904-321885 GCF_000299155.1 Elephantulus edwardii
GGGGAGAAGGGTGCAACAATGAATGAATGGAATTCCAAAATCTCTGTAGATGTTCATTGAAATGAAAAAGAAACAACCTAAATTAAAAAAAAAAGAAGAAGAAGAAGATGGAAGGAGTATACAGAGTCACTGTACCAAAAGGAATTGGTGGACACAGAAGAATTTCATGAAACCATGTATGAGCAAGAGCCCGTGGTGATGAAGTAGGAAGTTCAATCTGCTCTGAAAGAACTGGAAAAAAAAAAAAACAGGCCCCAGGAATTGATGGCATACCGATTGACATATTTCAACAAACAGATGCTGCCCTGGATGTGTGCACAAGTTGTGCCAAGAAATCTGGAGGACAATCACCTGGCCTACTGACTGGAAAAGATCCATATTTTTTCCCATTACAAAGAAAGGTGATCCAAAAGAGTGTGGGAATTATCAAACAATATCATTGATATCACATGCAAACAAGATTCTGCTGAAGATCATCCCAAAAGGACTAGAATAGCACATCAACAGAGAATTGTCTGAAGTGCAAGCTGAATTTAGAAGAGGCCATGGCATTTGGGATACTATAGCTAATGTCAGATGGATCTTGGCTGAAATCAGAGAGTATCAGAATAATGTCTATCTGACTGCGTGGATCACAACAAACTGTGGCTCAGTTTGAGAGGAATGGGAATGCCAGAACACTTGATTGTGCTTGTGTGAAACTTATACTTGGACCAAGAGGCAATTGTCAGAAGAAAGTAAGGAAACACTGCATGGTTCAAAACTGGAAAGGGTGTGCATCAAGAATGTGTCCTATCTCCATATCTTTTCAATCTATATAGAAATTACCATACTCAAATAGTCCTCAAGTTTGAAAGACAAAGGAATATAGAGATGGATCAGATTAACAGCATCTTGATAGACACAGAAGAGATTGAGGTGGGTTTGTTTGTTTGTTTGTTTATTATTAATTTTAATTAAAGTTTACAGTGACTTTGGATTTCCACTCATTCATTGTTGCACTTTTATCCCTGCCCCCCCACACACCCAGCTCGCTCTTCTCTTTGAAAGGTAAAAGGAAAATTCTTTTATTGTTATACAATGTCTCCCCCCAAGTCCACTCCACTATGCAGCCTATGTTCTGGACTCCTGTTATCACAATAATACCTAATCATATACCCCCTTTAAACAGTTCTGTCTCTCATCTGTTTCAATGCAGATTGAGATTTTTAACAGCTTTTGTTTGCTTGGCCCCATAATCAACACCCTTTGTGCCAGCAGCCAGGAAATAAAAGACAAATTACAAATTACATTGGGAAAGTGTGCTGTGAGAGACCTCTCCAGAGTACCTAAGAGCAAGTACATCAGTGTGGAGCCTGATCTATGTGTCAGAAAGCTAGACATTTACTAGGGATGATAGACGGAGAATTGATGCCTTTGAGTTGTGGTGATGAAGAAGAGTTTTGAATATAACATTTGAATATAAAATGGACTGCTAGAAGAACAAATAGGTTCATCCTGGAGAAGGTGAAACAGACTGCTCCATGGAGGCAAGGATTCTGAAACTTCGTCTGACATATTTTGGACATGTTGCAAAGAGGGACCAGTCCTTGGAGAGGAACATCATACTTGGGAGGGTGGAGAGACAGAGCAAGAGAGGAAGACCCTGGATGAGATGGATTGATTCAGTGACTAGGGTAATGGGGGTAGGTGTGTCAAAGGTAACATGGTTGGCTTAGGATAGAGCAGGGTTCAGAGCTATTGTACATAGGGTCTCTATGAATCCCAAGTGACTCAACGACACATAAAAACAACAACAACATTGTAAATTATATTCCCCACTGACTTTCGTATATTGATCTTTTTTTAATTAAATTTTAATAGTTTTATTTTGACAAAATAGCGAAATTTAACAGAACAGCAAGCAACAAATGCTGGCGAGGTTGTGGAGAAACTGGAACCCTGATTCACTGTTGGTGGGAGTGTAAAATGGTGCAACCCC
>NW_006400292.1:325211-331254 GCF_000299155.1 Elephantulus edwardii
TACTTTGCTGAATTGGTCAACTACGTCCAATAGTTTTCTTGCTGAGTCTTTAGGGTTTTCTAAGTATACTATCATGTCATCGGCATAGAGGGATAATTATACCTCCTCGTTGCCTATGTATATTGATCTTGTATCTTGCTCCCCTACTAAATTGGTCTTCCAGTTCTAAGAGGGTTGTTTTTTTTTTTTTATTTTGGGTGGGTTTGGGTTTTGTTTATTTTTTATATGTTGAGGTTTTCTTTGTACACTATCATGTCACTTCCATATAACAACAGTTTTACCATTTCTTTTCTGATTTGAAAGTCTTTTATTTCCTTCTCTTGTTGTCAATAACATCTTTTGTTAAGCTTTATATTTAGTACAAGTTGATCCAGCTCAGTTACCACTCCCTCTGTACCTGGCTCAGAGCCTTGACCCCCATGAGAAGTTAGAAATAATAACCACTTCCAAATTGAAAAAATCTCAGCTGCCTGTCTTGTTGTAATTTGTGTAACACCCCCCCCCCATGCTCAATCTCTGTATATAAACCCAATCTTCGCTTCCGTTCGGGGTCAGAAGGGTTTGAGAAATAGCTGATGTTCTGGACCATGCTCAAGAAAGTTTTGTTATTCCCTAAACTTTGGCTGAGTGTTTAATATCTTATATTTTTCTGCCATAACATTTGGAGTCCCCAACGAGATACTTAAATCATTTTCTAAGTTTTGTGCACTGAGCAGCCAGGACTTGCTCAGTCCCAGCCACAGCTTCCAGTGAAGAAGGAGAAAAGGCACTGCTTGTAACATTCCAGGATCCCCGTTTCTTTTGGTGGCTCTGGCAACTGGGACTGAAATGACCCCTGGTGCTCTTTCTTGTGAACAAAAAACCTTAATCAGGATCATCTGTGGTGAGTCTGACTCTGATTTGTTTCTGTAACAGTGCATAATTCTGGTTCCTGTATTGGTCAAATAAGTTTGGATGCTAACTGACTGTGACTACTAGCCATAACTTGGACTCAAGTGATCAGTTAGTATCTGGTTTCTGGTCTGGCTTACCTTGGTTTCTGGTATGCCTTGTATGTTTTTCTTTCCATGTCTTTTATTGCATTTATCTTTCTGGGAAAGGAAGTAATAACCCTGGAGTCCTTGGATGAGTGACTGTATGTGTGCACATGTACCAGATGTTGCCTGCAATAGTTGGTCTCCACAGCCAGGAAACCCCAAACTAAAGATTGGATCTTAATCTGCAGTTCCTTGGTCACATAGTATGGCATAATGGAGACTAATCTCCCCTGTGGAGGCTGACTATGCCTTAGCCAAGACAGAACTAAGTTCTCATAAGGGAGGTGGTCAGGCGGATGCCTGTGTGGACTCTGAATTTAGTGGTAGCTCACACTTGTCTTTTGTCTGCACCACCGAGGCAGCCCCAAAACAATCAGAGCAAATTATTTTTAACCCTATCTTCTCTCACCACTATTTCTACTTCTCTTTTCTCTTTCCTTATCTAACACCCTGTGCCACTTCTTCCTCTTTCTTTTCTTTTTAATTCTTATTGTACTCATTTTCCCCATAAAGAGCCCCTCTCAGTCTGAATTTAACCCCTTGGATGGTTTAGTTTCGACTTTCTCCAATGGATTTCTGGAAAGTATGGGGTTAAAATGTCTGCCCCCCCCCCACCTCCACACCCTCTGCAAGGTGGAATGGCCTTTCTTTGATGTCAACTAGCCATCAGAAAGCACTTTTGATTTGGCCAAAGTCCAAACAGTCTAGTCTGTTGCTAGAAACCCTGGTCATCTTGATCCATTTCCTTATATTAATTCTTGGCTTGTCCTCACACAGATCCATCCTCCATGGGTCCACCAGTGCACCTCCTCCGACTCATCCTTGCTGTGGATCCTCCTTAGTTGACCCCATTCTCTTTGTTTACTCTGACCTAGACCCTGAGTAAGACACAGTGGGAAAACTGTTATGTGTTTTATTTAAAAAGGTTCATTCCAGAACAAGAGCTGGGAATACAGAAGATATTGTGTAAGAGCTCAGTGTCTTCTGGCCATCCTAAGGCTTCTTCTTGTAGCTACTGTCTTCTCCTTGTAGCTACAAACCAATATTCTTCCCTTATCCTTTAGGCAGGGAGAGTTTTTGGTTTTATACAATATTTATCATTATGGGATTGGGTTAGTTCACTCAGCATAATGCTCTCCAGTCCCTCCCAAGTTAGGTAATAATACACAAAGTTATTTTTCCTGTGTGCTGCATAGTATTTCATTGTGTAAATGTACCATAATTTCTCAATCCATTAGTTTGTGGTTGGACATTTGGATTGTTTCCATGTTCTTGCAATGGTGCATAATGCTGCTATGAAATATTCTCAGGGTATATGCACATATCACACTATACACAAAAATCAACTCAAGGTGGATCAGAGACCTGGGAGGAAAGCCCAAAACCATAACGTTATTAAGAGACAAACTGGGATCAAGCCGAGACGTGCTAGTCCACAGTATAAAGAGACTGCCAAATACTACCAGCAATACATTATCTAAAGAGGATAAAACTGATGCATGGGACCATGTAAAGATTAAATCTCTATGCAAATAAAAAACTTTTTCCAACAGAGTGGGAAAAAAACCAAACAACCGTACAGACTGAGAACAAACATTTGGTAATTCCATTTCAGACAAGAGTCTTATAACACAAGTTTACGGAATACTCCTGGGCCTCTCCAAGAAAATGACTGATAACTCAATTATAAAATGGGCAAAAGACACGGAAAGGATTTTCACAGAGGAAGATATTTGAATGGCAAATAGACACATGAAGAAATATTCCAAATCACTGGCAATAAGAGAGATGCAAATCAAAACCACAATGAAGTACCACTTAAGAGGGCAATAAGTAATAGATGTTGGAGAGGAACTCATATACACTGTTGGTGAGATTGTAAAATGATGCAACCATTCTGGAAGGCAGTTTGGCGCTTCCTCAAAAAGCTGAACATAAAAAAAAAATTTTTAAAAAAAAAAGCTGAACATAGGCATTCCATCTATTCCGTACTTGGAATATTCTCAGACTGTAAAGACATGGTCAAACAAAAATTTAAACAAGTTCCTGTGGGCAGAAACCCATTTCACCAATGGCAGCAGTTTTATGCCTGAAAGAATTCAAAAGGCTGGGGCTACCATCACCACAACTGACACTGTCCTAGGGGCCAAAAACTTGCTCCAGGGAATGGCAGGAAAGAAGTATGAACTTTTTATCTTAATCTCCTTGGAACTTCAGTTGGCTGATAATATCTATACAGATAGTCATTATACCTTTACAACTGTACATGTACATAAAACACTTTACAAAGAAAAAGGGCTCCTCACTGTTGCTGAAAAGACTGTTAAAAATACTTCTGAAATTTTAAGCCTCGTAAAAGCTGTGTGGCTGAGGTCAAAGGTGGCAGCTATCCACTACTGAGGACATCAGACCAGAGAAGAACCCATAGCAAAAAGAAATCAACTGGCAGTTGCCTCAGTTCGGCAGGCCACTCTGGGTGCTGAAGCCACACAGCCCACCCCAATTCTTTTGGCCCCTGTCCTGTCAGACAATCCTAAATATTGAGAAGCTGAAAAAGGCTTTGCAAAACAAGAAAAGATACCTACCTTAGCCAAAGGATGGTGAGACCTGCCAGATTCATGGATATTTATTCCTAAAGCTATAGCCAGACAACGTGTAGAAGTAAATTTTACTGAACTCAAGCCACCACCTCTAGGTTATAAATATCTTCTTATTGCCGTGTACACCTTTTCTGGGTGAGTCAAAATTCTCCCACGTGCACCAAGATAGATAAAAAAGTTGTAAAACTTGCTTATGGGAAATAATCCCGTGGTATGGGTTGCCACTGTCAATTGGCTCAGACAATGGGCCAGCTTTTTTATCTGAAATCTGGCAAACTCTCTTCAAAGCTTTAACTATCACCTAGAAACTGCATACAACCTATAAGACTCAGAGTTCAGAGCAAGTTGTGTTGTGTTTTTGATTGCCGTCGACTCAAGTACAACTCATAGCGACCTTATAAAGCCTTTCTATAACTATCATCATTTATCAGAGTTCATAGAGTTTCTAGAGGCATGTTGTTTAGGAAGTGGATGCCACTCCTGCTTCCAAACCTATCTGAAACTGGGAGCTCCACCAAACACTGTCCACCATGGGTGGCATTTGATATTCCAATGGTACAAGGTTCAGCATCACAGTAACTCCAGGTTACTTCAGTGCAGCATATTGACAGAAGAGTGTTGTACCACTTAGAAGAATGTTCCTCCAAAATATAATAACAACCAACTTTTAAATATAAAGGCCTTCCCCGAGATCTTGTTGACTCTAAACAATAGGCTTAAATAAAAACAACAAAACTAAAAAAACCTCTAAACCGTCCTAACAAAGTTGTGCCAAAAAACTTCACAAACCGGACATTATAAACAGAAATGCTCCCTTTAACCCTCTCATGAGTGTAGTGCACCTCTTATTGTGATGAGTTCTCTCTTTATGAAATATTTTTTAGAAAGTCATCTCCAATCTTGACCAAGACTCCAATGATATTAGAGAGCTAAGCAGCTTCAACCTCTTAGAATAATTACTCCAACTTCAGAAAGTGATTGCTCATATCTCTAAGACTGTTTTGGCCCAGACCTCTAACCCATTAACTAACCCTTGTCAAACTTCTCAGCTGGAAAACACAGTTTTGTTAAAATGTAAAATAAATTTTCAGCCTGTGTGAAACAGAATTTGACAAGTTATCCTGAGTACTCCCACTGCAGTAAAATTGCAAGACCTGTGGATACATCTCTCACTAGTGAAAGCAGCATCTGAGTCACCAAAGTGGACTGTTAACCCAGGATGCACAAACACCACTCCAGTTAAAGTTCACCATTCAACATCAGCTGCACCATGCAGAGACAGCTGTCAAACTTATCAGACTCTTAGCTGAGTTGCAAGATTCTCTTTTCAAACAGCATCCTGCTCTACCCAACACTCCTCCATTCTCTCATCACATGCCACCAACTGCAATACTGCCACCCGCTGTATTCTCCATGCTTTCAGCTATGCATCTGTTCCCAAATATAATCAATCTGTACTGGCCTTGCTTATAAGTCAGTATGAAAAGACACTAACACCATCAATACTTCTTTCACCTGTTTTGCCTCTAATAGCACTTAGTTGGTTTGTACAGATGGTCTCACTAAATGTCTTCAGGGGCCATAGGTAATAGAGCCTATCCTATGTGTCTTAGTGCAAGTTCTCCCTCAAATGTATGTTTATGTGCTTTCCCTGAAATAACTATCCTTTTTAATCTCAGTGTGCCCAGACCAGCAGCTCTTTCCACTGGAGCACTAGTCAAAGAAAAGGTGCAAGTATCTTAGTAGCCTTCAGGATGCCATTTCCCTTCTGCACAGCCAAGTTAAAGGCCTAGCCGAAGTTATTCTTTAAAACCGCCAAAGCTAAAATCTTCTGTTTTGCTCCCAGGGGATTGCGTACTTACTTAGAAGAAACCTGTTCCTTTTGTGCCAGTCAGGTGTTACTACTAATACTGTACAAAAAGAGAAAAAAAAATCATCTCAAAGCCTGACAGACAGAATGAGAATCCAGTCTTAGTATCAGAAAATGTTTAATTGGAAATTCTGGTTAATTTCCATACTCATTGGAGTCACTAGACCCCTAAAACTTCTATTCCTCTGCCTTCTGACTACATCATGAATCCTTAATGACATAATCCATAATTCAAACTTGAATTGTTGTTGTTGTTGTTGTTGTTGTTATGTGCCCTTGAGTTGTTTCCGACTCATAGCGACCCTATGCACAACAGCCCTAAACCCTGCTCTATCCTGCGCCAAACTCACCACCCCTGACACACCCATCCTGATTACCCCAGTCACCGAATCAATCCATCTCAAAGAGGGTCTTCCCCTCCTGCGCTGTCCCTCCACCCTCCCAAACATGATGTCCCTCTCCAAGGACCCGTCCCTCCTGGCAACATGTCCATAGTATGTCAGTTGAAGCCCCAGAATCCTTAGCTCCAAGGAGTA
>NW_006400292.1:334074-378255 GCF_000299155.1 Elephantulus edwardii
CATGGTACATTCAATACTCTTCTCCAGCACCACAGCTCAAAGGCATCAATTCTCCTTCTATCCTCCCTAGTCATTGTCCAACTCTCTGATGCATAACAAATGATTGCAAAGACCATGGCCTGTATCAGGCGCACCTTAGTCTCCAGAGAGACTCTTGAGTACTTTAGAGAGGTCCCTAACAGCAGACTTTCCCATCGCGATACGTTTTTTTTTATTTCCTGGCTGCTGGTGCCAAGAGTGCTGACCGTGGAGCCGAGCAAACTGAAGCTATGAACAATCTCAATCTCTTCATCATCCATCCTGATGCTGTTGTTATGTGCTATTGAGTCACCTGCACCTCATAGTGACCCTATGTACAAAAGCCCTAATCCCTGCTCTATCCTGTGCCAATCTTATTGTCTCTGACATACCTACCCCCACTACCACAGGCACTGACTGAATCAATCCATTTCATCGAGGACCTTCCTCTCTTGCACTGTCCCTCCACTTAGGGAAGCCATTTTGTTCTCACATTTTAAGAAATATATTTTATTAAGCTTTATATTCTAGTACAAGCTGACCCAGGTTGGTTACCATTCCCTCCCCACCTAACACCTAGCCCTGGGCCTGGACACCCATGAGAAGTAAGAAACAGTAACAACTCCTGAATATGAAGAAATACACTTTGTGTAACCCAGCTCCTATGCCCAATCCTTGTATATAAACTTGATCTTTGGCTTCCCTTGGGGTTGGAATGGTTTGAGCATAAGCTGATGTTCTTGACTGCATGCAATAGAGTTTTATTGCTCCCTAAACTTTGGCTGAGTGTTGAGAATCTTCTCTACCATAACAATACCTCTGCTGTTTAACACTTTAAAGAGACCTTTTGCAGTATATTTATACAATGGGACATGTAATTTAATTCTTGACTGCTGCTCCATGAGCACTGATTGTGGATCCAAGAAAATTAGATCCTTAACAACTTCAATTATTTTTCATGATGTTATGCCTTTGAGTTGTCATGCTGGAGAAAAACATTGAACACCAAGAGAACAAACAGGTCTGTCCTGGAGATATTGTCTGTCCTTGGAGGTAAGAAGCTCTGTCTAACATATTTTAGGCATGTAGGCCAGGAAGGACCAGTTCTTGGAGAAGAACATCATACTTGGATGGGTAAGAGGGACAGCACAAGAGAGGAAGACCCCAGATGAGATGAATTGACACAGTAACAGGGTAATGGGATTAGGTGTGTCGGAGACAGTGAGAGTGGCTCAGGATAAGGCAGAGTTCAGAGCTATTGTACATAGGGTCACTGTGAGTTGTAAGCAACTCAATGATAACAACAACAGAAATTTATTGGGTCAGTGATGACGATTTTATTTTTAATGACTTTCCTGATTTAGTGCTTTTAAAAAAGAATCACATGAAAAGGCATCTTTTGATATATGCCACATAAAATGTTTTGTTTTTGTTTTTTTAAAAGTAAGCTATTTTTAAATTGATGTACCAAGCTTAAGTGAAATACACTACAGTTTTAAAAAATTAAAGCAAACAAGAATTTGCTCCTTTTGAATAATAATAATAATAATAGTAAAGTCTTCTAAATTCCTCAAGTTAGGAGGAATAAAAGCACCAATAAAAGTAAATTCTGGAACCAAACTGAAGAGAAAAAAGAAACTAGTAAAGCCACCCAAATTTGTCATTATCCTCCAAGTCACTAAGAGATGAAATTAGAGTAATTTCAAGGATGAGAGTGTCACAAATATACCTAAGTTACTATAATCCCCTATGAGACCCACCAATTTCTGGAGTGGAAATTCCCTAAAGCTTTCATTATGAGTCACTGTAATTTGCTGCCCTCAAATCCTCCCCTGGTTTTGGCAGAATCTTGTGCCCAAAGTCTCCAGTTCAGCAGTAGCACAGAAGCATCTTGTTGATAGAAGCTTGGAGGAAGAGTGGGTGGCTGTAATAGTGCCTTATAAAAACCCCATAAGTACTAGGGAAGGCCTGTTGGTTTTACCAAAGCAGAAGAAATGTGAAGAGTAAAATTGATTAATCTCTTGCTTCTTCTCATCAAGGGGTCAGAGAAAGAAGAGAGTCAGAGAGTTTCCCCTAAAACAAATTTGTAGAACATTTTCCTCCCTGCCCTTTAGATGAGAGATCTTCCACATAAAACAATGCATCGGTTTCTTAACGGAGCCATAAAAAGTAGAAAACCCTGAGCTCAAAAAGGTCAGATCATGAAACATTCAAGACAATAGCCACTGAAGCTGAGAAACAGACTGTTATGTTCCACTAGTTCTCCAAACTTGACACAATGCTCAGATTTAGTCCTCTCTTTTAATTCTCCAGCCTCAGCTTGAACAAGAAATTCACTCTATGCAGTCTACTTCTTCACCTCCACTCAGAACTGAAATTTCAGAGTTTATGGCCATAAAACTCCAAAATGAAAGAGTTCTTGCAGCTTCCTCTGTTCCCACATTCTTCTGAAACATATCTAATTATTGCATCTCAAAGGTGTGAGGAGATCTCAAGGGCTTAGGTCAATGTCAAGGATGTCCTAAATCTTTCCACCACCTGTTATTTAATCTTTTGGCTGAGCAGCATTAAAAGGAACCTTCACAAGCAATTACAAAAAGTGAAGATAATGGATTCACATCTCAACCAAACATGCAAAAGAAATAATGGACTTTTAAAGCTTCATCTTTGTCTAGAAACCAGGGCTAAGAAACTCTAATCCAACCATTAGTGTTTACTGAACACTTTCCCTTAGTTCTCCACACATCCTGCTATTTTAATCTCACTGCTATTTTATTCTGCAGGGAGCTTTGGTGGCCTAGTGGGTAAGGAGCTGTGGTAACAACCAAAAGGCAAGTGTTTTTGATCCACCAGTGACGCCAAGAAAGAAAAATGGGCAGTCTTCTATACAATTTACAGCCTCTGAAAACCCACTGAAGGGTCAACAATGTGTCAATCTGACTTGATGGCAGTGATCAACAACAGTATGATGTGATGTGGATAGTAATATCCCCAATTCAAAGATGGTATTGAAGGAGTTTCAGAGCGCATAGAGATTTAATAACTCCCAGGTAGGATTAAACTCAAGTCAGCCTCCCAGGTGATGGGTGAGTGATCTGGAGTGTCCAGTTTACACGGCATCTTTCAGAGATGCTTAGGCACAGAAAGGGTAGATGAATGTTCCTCAGATTCTCCTAGACAGACAGTGTATTTGGGCTCATCATTGGCTATCTGCGGATATACTTCCTTGCACATAATTACAACCATCAGGATTATTATTAGCATTAGGCTTTTACATGACATTTAATATTTTCAAAGCATTGTGCTGCCATTTAATTAGTTTTTCCTTGCAACATTCTTGACGAGTCCACACTTGATAGCTGGATACTGACAAAGGAGAAGAAATAAGTACTAAAAGTTGTCAAAAATGAGGGGAAGGCAGCACACTCTTTCAGTTTCTATTCTCTATGGTGACCCAGCCAAGAGAAGTAACCTGCCCTGCTGGTGGCCTAGTGGTAAAGAGTTACATTGCCAACTCAAAGGCGGCAGTTTGAATCCTCCAGCTCCTCTGTGGAAGAAGGATAAGTAATTTCCTCCTGTGTGATTTACTGCCTCTGAAAACTCTCTGGAGCGTCAGCTACAACAACACAATTATGAAAGATGACTACTAGCAGTAGAGTGGAAAAATCTCAAAGGTCCCTTTCTTCACATATATTGTCTTAAGGAAAAGAGGAAGGATTGTTGTTGCTGTATGCTGTCAAGTCAAAATCGACTCATAGCTCACTCTCTAGTTGATTTTCAGAGGCAGGAATTTGCATGACTGCCCATTAAACGTTGATAAAAAACCTATAAGCCCCAGACATTTTATACACATACACACAAAGCCTGGGTCAAGTTTACTCATTCAGAACTGCTCTTTTCCCAATCCTTTCTGTTAAATGTGCACACAAGACACCAGAGTTGAGATTGCCAGTTTAAAGTAGCTTCTGATAGGAAGGTGGTAGCATCCGACGGAATCTAATTGTTGCTGTTGTTGTTCAGTGCTGTTGAATCAAGCATAACTCATAAAGACTCTATGAACAACAGTCCTTAACTCTATCCTATGTTCTGCCATTCTCATCATCTCTGACACACTTGAGCCTATTGCTGCAGTCACTGTGTCAATTCATCTCATTGAGGAATCTTCCTCTCCTTCACTGTTAAAGGTACAATACTCATCTGTCAGTCCATTATACTGGGAAATTATTTGATTGTTGCCATTTATATTATACCTTAGGTGTATAGGCTAGCATGTTTATTAATTGTTTCTATTAGTACATTACTTGTCTGTTGATCTGGTGTACTTGTGTAGCTTGTGAAATGCTGTGATGCTATGTGTGCCACAGATGTCTCAAGAAGAAGGGTCACCCATGGTGGGCAGGGCTCCTAGATTAAGATAGACTAGGAAGAAGAATTGGCCATACACTTTTGAAACAACGGGCCTCTAAAAACCCTATGGACAACAAAAAAAATACAGGTGGTCATAGTATTAGAGGTACAGTTCACACGAGAAGTCACTCAAAAATAAGGAGAACTGGCAGTAAACAACCACTAATAATCGGAACTTGGAACGTATGAAGTATGAATGTTGGAAAATTGGAAGTTATAAAAAATTAAGTGGAACACATGATAATTGACATTCTAGGCATCAGTGAACTGAAATGGACTGTCATGGGTCACTCTGAATCGGACAGTCATATGATCTACTCTGCTGAGAACAAAAAACAACAACAAAAACAACAAAACACAACCCTTTCATTAAGTCTGTTAAAATAAAGACATGAGACAAAGGGTGCTGCTGCTTGTTGTTGGCAGTGGTGGTTTAGGTTTTGAAATGTGTAACACAGGCTGCTTCCCAGAGACCTTAAGGCTCCTGCAGCTAATGGAGAAATGGGAGAAGGGGTCGAGATGGAGAGATGAACTAAGGAAGGGGTTTGTAGGACACACCAGGACCCTCATTTTGCAAGGCTGCAATCATTTAGGAAGCCAAATCTTTCCAGGAATCTGAGACCAGAGGAGACTAAAGGAGGCCTCTTCTGGGGGGTCAGTGGAGGCCATTTACAACAGATTTTGAATCAATGTTCTCTTAGTCCACTCCCCTTTCCTCAGCATCCTAGTCACTGCAGCCTGAACCCAAGCCCACAACCTGGTGTCAATTCATAGACATGGTAGTGGTCCTGAGTGTGGAGCCTCTGTGTGGGTTGACTTTCCCGCTTGGGACCCTCACCATAGGCACTCTGGCAGTGAGACTAGTGTCCTTGACAGGACAGCCAAATGGCACTTCAGGAGCTCTTGGTAAGTTCCAGCTGTGGCTCCTCTCCTCCCCACCATCCAGAGCAGGTGGGCACTAGGCCTCAGTGCACAGGATGGGGAGGGGGTCTCAATTTAGTTAGTGACTGCTCCACCTCAGAAGTTCCCACCAGAGAGGTTGCTTAGCCAAGAATCTCTGCCATACTGTCTCCCCACCTCCTTCCTGGTAGCTCACCAAAGCCTAAATCTGATGAGCTATGCCTTTGAGGTCACTCTGCTTGGAGACAAGCAGAAAGAAAACTGACACCCTCCAGCATAGGTGGAGGCCTCTTCTGTTGCTTGGACAAGTCTTCCCTGGTCCCAGAAGCTAGAGACCAGGACTTAACCTCTGCGTCCCACTCACCACCCAGTCTCAAGTTCTTTTTTTTTTTTTTTTAAATTTCAGTTTGCAGGTAGAGGCACTCTTGGTGACCCCTGGGACACTGGAGGCCTGCTTGGGGTCTGGCAGCCAGAAAGCTTTTCATCTTGGAAGTGGGAGGCAGGAGTCTCAACACTCCCAGCCCCAACACTTCGGGGCTTATAGGCTCACTCAAGGCATCTGGCTCTCTGAAGCCTGCACAATTTCCTTCATTCTTCATTATTTATTTGTCCTTAAGTCAGTTTACTTGCTCCATGTTTTTCTTTGTTTTATCCTTGGTAAAGTGGATGATTGCTGCTATATACCTCAGTGGGTTACAGAAACCATTATGTGAACAAACTCTGATGAACAAGTGTGATCCACCTGGCCTAACCCATTCTGGTTAATCTTCAAAGGAAGCTGACCTCAGAAGTCCTTCACTTGTTTCATTCACTCTCTTTCTCTTACCTCTGCAGCCTTTATTCCCATCATTCTGATGCCAATGTTGGGATTAAATCTAAAATCATTGTTTAAGATAAGTTCTTATTTTATAAGAGTAAGAATATGTTGTTCTTATAAATAAGTATGTAAAATAAATCTTCTAGTGTGAGCCATGCCGCTTGGAACCAGTGTTCCACAGAGTGGGCAGATTCACAGCCAGTTCTGGAAAGTTCCGGTGTTTTTGATCAGCTAGTTGAAGAGATAGGTGGCGTCTTTATTTTTATGTCTGAAATCTGAGTTCCTGACCCATCTTGGGAGGGTGAGCCTGGAGGCTGGGTGCACACACCCCTGGCTGTGTTCAGCCACAACAGCGCAATAGTAGCTACCTAGCAGACCCGGTTCACATTTCTCCACCTCCAACCTGTGACCAGTGCTAGCCTGGATTTCCTGATTTTGCAGGACAAACAGCTTGACTGGCATCTGGGACTAAGGAAGACTTTCAGAGTCTGAAAGTGGGATCTGGTGTCTCTGAGGGAGCAAAGCAAAGAAATTGGGAAGTATTAGCATCCCAGCAGGTGAGTCTTGAGGCGAGGTGTTGGAAATCTTCCAAAATGCCACTAAGTGTAATCACCAACCAAATTCCAGTGTCCCCAGGTGGGCCCAGACTGGAGACAATTCCAAGCATTGGACATCACTTGGGTATCAGGATCAGATCCCAATGCCCCACTCCTGGTATTGGTCAGCGTTCAGGCACCCACTCATTAAGCACAAGTGACCCAATCCCTGTGACTCTGGACCTTGTCCTTTGTATCAGAAACACTAACCCTGTGATGAGACCCATGAAGGGTTGGTTGTCCAAGACACCAAATTTCACAGCCGGTCAGGAGCATGCAGTCCCAGAACAATTGCCAGACTTGCTGAGGGATGATGTCCCATCCCTCTAGATTTGTTGTAGCTGCCGCTCTATATGACTCATATGAAATAGTGATCTCTAAGGAAGAGGAAGGGAGGCTTCTGCCAAACCACTCCAAGAAGCTGCTCTTTGGGTCCAACTCAGTGAATGTGAGAGGCGATGGGGACAGGGCTCTGGGCCTCAAAGGTGTCTAGTCCCTTATGTGGGTTGATCTGCTCTTGCATGGCTCTTCAAAAGGGAGTCAACAGAGGAGGGAAGACTCTGGGGTCGTCCAAGGATCCAGGCAGCTTGGTGAGAAGAAAGAGTTCTGGGCCTGCGCTTTCCTTTCATCACACAGGAAGAGGTTCTAGGGCCAAACACTAATTCTGGCCAAACGCTACCTTTGCTCCTCTTAGTAAGACACACTAAGCCTGTTTGTATATTAATTCCATGTCAGGTTCAGAGGTCTGAGGTCTGAATACAGCACATGCCTTTTCTGCTCAAGGGGACACTATCTGATCAGGATCCTCAATCTAGGAACACTCAGACCTGCCAGATGCCTAAGCCTTTCCCCTTGTGCCTCTCAGCCTCATCTCTCTTACTGGTCCTCTCTTTGATTGGCTGACCATTGCCTAGAGCCTGGGTCTTCTCTCCAGAGTTCTCATGCTCACCATGGAGTCCTCGCAGTTTCTACACTACAAAGTTGTTATTTGTCTAATTCTTCAATAAGGCTTTAAGAATATTATCAGAAAAGTTGTTTACAATGAAACAAAACAACATAAAACCCCAACACTTTCCTCAAAGAAAATTCTTGGATGATTGAGAAAGCAAGAATATAAGTAGTAGTTATACATTGCATACGCAAGAAGATGTAGGGAACAGGTGGCACACAAAAGGCTCAGAATCCATTGTGTGAATATATCAGATATCTATCCATTCATTTGTTGATGGGTACTTAGGTTGTTTCCAACTCTTTGCTATTGTGAACAAAGCCACAATAAACATGGGTATGCCTGTATCTGCCTGAGTGGCAGTTATGGTTTCTTTAGGATATTCCCAGTAATTGAATTGCTGGGTCAAATGGTATTTCTATTTCTGCACTGCATTGAAAAACAAGGAATTCATGCAATATTATTAAAAAATGGGTGACCGTGGAGGACATTATGCTGAATGAAATATCTCAGTCACAAAAGGACAAATACTGCATAGTGCCACTGTTCTAGAAAGGGACTGACATCACGGTTGGGGTGAGACTGAGAAAAATTGGATAAATAATGTATACTGCATCGAAACAGATGAAGGAGAGAACTGTTGAAAAGCAATATATGAATGGGTATTACGGTTATGACAAGAATCCAGAATGAAGGTTGCATAGTGGAGTGTGTGTGTGTGGGGGGGGGGGAAATTGTATACCAATGAAAGAATTTTTCTTTTACTTTTCAAAGAGAAGAGTGAACTGGGGGGAGGGGAGTGGGCAGGGAGAAAAATGCAACAATGAATGAATGGAAATCCAAAATCTCTGTAAACGTTCATTAAAATTAATTTTTTAAAAAAATCAACTGGGGAAAAAAAGGCTCAGAATCTATTGCACATGGAAAGAGAACAGGTTTTTGCTAAGCTTTAGGGTCAAGCTTAGAGGTGTCAAGCTATCCTAACACCCTCAGTGAGGAAGCCTTTCAATAAGGAAATAAATAGACTTAATAAGGAAAGACTCATCAAGGGAACAGACTTTCAATAAGGAAAGGGACTCAGAGAGAAGCTAGAGCTAAACCATGTTATGTCTAACAGGCGCGCGTAACAGGCAGAGGGGCAAGAGAATCCAGTCTAATTTAGTGCAGCGCCCACGTTTCTGCTTTTCCGTATCAAATGATAACGCGTTTAAAGGGGAAAAATTTCGGTGTGAAAAACAATGTAGATGAACTTTATGAACTTTGTATGCAAACCATATAATTAAAAAAAAATACAAAGGGTAACCAGTCTCAGGGACCGTTGGCTCTCCTCCCAGGAACCCTGAAGTCTCGCCTCTCAGTTTATGGTTCCAAGAAGTGCTGACGGCCCAAAGAGCTCCACCTCTCACACTCGCCAGTGCAGTCCCCCATGGAGCCGACAGGTGGCGGAATCTTCACAGAAACTGTACAGGGCACCAGTGTGCCCAGACCCTCTCCGCATGTCCTGGCCCTCTAGGCACCCGCGCTCCCAGGTTCTGCTCTGCACACTCTCAGAACCGGCTAGAGTACGCTGAGGAGCTAAGTAGTCAAAGTCAACAGTTTAGAAAGAAAGAAAGATCTCAGAAACTTTAGTCCAGCTCTTGGCTCTAACAACTTCAGGCTCCTTCCTTTAAGGAGTCCAGGAGTGTTCAGCACACAGGGCAAAGACTACCTGGGCCATTTGATTGGCCTTTGGGGGCGTCATCCCTCCTCTGCAAACATTGTTGTGGCTTTGTCTTCCTTGACCACCTGTTCAGGCTCTCTTCCTTTTGTTTACTTTTTTCTTTCAAATACTAAAATAAGTGGAAAAGGAAAAGTAAGATGGCTTTTTTATTCCCAATAGCAACAAGATGGGCTTCTTAATCTACTCATCCTTTAATTTCTCTAATATTTGACGAGGGCTTGCTGGTGGCCAAGTAGCAAGGAACTGCACTGCCAATTCACATCAGTTCAAATCCACTGGAGACTGACGGACAATCTCCTGGGCCATTTACAGTCTTAAAATTTTTTGAAACGTCAGCTAAGGTCGTTTCTAACTTAACAACAATATGTAAGAGTATTTGCCTTTGCCTTTTTGGTCATCAGAAAGTCTCATCTTTATCTTCTTTGCATGATAGTTTGGAGGTCAGAGTCCTAGTTCAGCATACCTCCCTAACCCCACTCAGCTCTGTGGAAGTAAGGCCTCTAGGAGGGAAAGTAAAGGCACTTGGAGGTGAAGAGTCTGCTAACTGCATACTCCCCTCTCCCCAGGGACTTAAAGAACCAGAGAAGTTTTTAACCAAAGAGAGAAGGGATTGGGATAGGACAACCTCAGCCACAAGAGGCTGTGTCTTCGCCCAGACCCCGCTAAGGAAAGATAACTGATACTTAGGGAGTGAGGCTGGTGCAGGGAGAATGGAGACCAACTTCTCCCGCGTCTTCGCTGGGATTTTTAGGTCGGAGGGCAGAATACAGGACCTCAGCTCTGGAGCCCTGTTAGCCCTGAGATGAGCAGTGCAAGCGGCGGGTCTTTATCCCACTAAGCTTTCCTTCTCTGAGTCTCAGTGTCCGTGTCTACTGAGACAGCTTTTGGGCTCTTCTGCCGCTCTGAGGTCCCTTTGATCTTGACCTTGCTACGTGTTCCTGTCCTCTCCTCATCAGAAGTTATTGAGGCGGTGTTGGTGGAGACACAGAAGACTTTAAACCCATGCAATCTGGCTTTACAGACAGCGTCCACAGATTTTTCATAGTCCAGTCTGGAAGCGAGCAGGAAGGAGGTGAGTGGCGGGTTTGGGGTGAGAGCCCTAAGGTTTTGGTGTCCTCATGCTACTGTCTTATTAAGTTGGAGGAAGTGGCGCTGCCCTTCCCACACAGACCTACAGAGATGGCCCGGACACGCAGAGCCAGTGCCAGCCAACTAACATGCGCACAGACAGTGCCGGCCAACAAACGCGGACACGGGCAGACCCTGAGCAGCCTCGTGAGGACCCGGCGCAGGACATGCAAACGCACACAGGGCTCCTTTGCACACTCGCACACACACGCACAGACACAACAGGCAGGCGTGCTCCTGACCCTGGTCCTCCACCTTGATTTCCACGAGAATCTGCGGACAGGGAAGGTGGCCACCCCCCTATTCCCATCCCTGCCCACCCAGTCTGAACAGAGAGGACATGCGGTGGTGGGAGATAGGTGGGTGCTGCTTCCGTGCCCCTCTTGAACGCCTTTTCCACCACTCTCCTCCCGCCAGCCCACTCCACCCGCTTTCCGGACTAAACTTTTTCTCCCCAAGGCCCCCCAGCGCCAACCTGCACTCTACTGGAGGCTTTCCTACACTCTGCTGGGAAAAACAGGACTGAGGCTGGAGCCTCTGAAGGGGAAGCATCAGCGCAGCGGGCCAGGTGCTCGGACGTACTTCCTTTTGCTTGTCCGTGGACTTTTCGAGACAAGAGACACTCTTACCCCGTAGGCGTCTAGCGAAGAAGGAAGACATTGCGCCCTCTCTCTCTCTCTCTGGGAAGCCAAACCAGCACGAACTGGAAACCGCAGGACACTCCTGCAAAGTACTAGAAAGAACTTTATTTCCGTATTTTCTGCCGGAATGATTTTTTTGTCCTCTGTGTTTGTAGGGGCCTTTACAGAAGGAAGCCTGGTTGGATCAAACGGGTCAGCTGAACCCGGAGCTGCGATGGCGCCCTCAATTCGCTCCCTACTCTTGTACCCACCACGCGCTTGCTCAAGGCCAGTCAGTGTGAACTAAAAATCTGCACCGAGTAAGACTGAGCGGGAGACACCACGCAGACAGATGGGGACTGGGGTGATCGAGGTGCCCTGGAGGTCTAGAGACCCTGATCTAAGAATCTTTTCTGAGGGAGTTGGAGGCAGGGGGGAAGATGACATAAAACGAAGAAGAAAAACACAGGGTTTTTTGTTTTTGTTTTTTTTTTTTTCTGGAGACCTGTGTGTTTGAATATCAGAGGTTAGGTTCTGGAGTTTGGATGGAATTCAGTGTAAGGAATTAAATGAAATATCCTATTAAAGACTTTCTTTCATGGGTAGATAAAGTACATCTTGCGTTTGGGAGCCTCGTGTGGGCATTAAAATCTTTGCTACCAGAGACCTGTCTAGCTGTTCGGCCACAGGCTGTCTGAGGATGCCGAGCGGTGGCCCCCACTTCCCTTCCCGTGATCCCAGCTCCAAAGCCTCCTTGGTAGCTTCATTGCAGCACATGAACTCATGATCAGAGCAGCGACAGGTCGTTTGTGCGGAGGCATCTTCGCGACCTGAACCCCCGCCCAGTTCTGCTGAATCAAAGGAAACCGGGGCCTGGGAGGCTTTTCTGAATTTTGTTCTCAGTGGCGATACATGGAAACCGCCCAAATGCTTCCCAGCTGTCAGCGGCCTCACAGACCAGAGGAGGACACTTGATTCGCTCAGTTTGTCCAGATTTGCATGAGGGTGGTGGGCGGCAAATTTCCAGGACAAAAATATCCTAGTTATGACTTGTTCCTAGCGATAAAAGGGAAATGATTCTGAGAGAATACATAACAATGTAGGCATAAATCCAGCTACTGAAAATCCCAAAGCTACCAGCCTTCACCAGCAGGTTTTTTTCCTTGGGTATACAAGAAACCCGAATATTTATGCAGGGAGAGAAATCCCCGCAAAGGCATCTTTTCCACCACCCGCATATACAATTGCTGTCCCAATTACAGAAATCAGCAGAGCGTTTTCTTTTCCAAAGTTTGCCTCACGAACCCCTCCCACCTCAGCTTTTCTTACTCTCTGCCTTTTCTGGCCTCACTCAGAACTGCCGGCAGAATTGTTCAGAATCTCCAACCAGTGCTCAATGACTCCCCTCTGCCCCAGCGCCCACCTCCAAATGAAGATCGAATCTGGAGCGCTAATTGAATTCGTCTATTGAAAGGACTGTCAGGTACAATGACGTGGTTCCAGGCCCCATACTTCCCCAGGTCTATAGGCTTTGGGGACCTGGGATGTATAGTCTGACCTTCTGGCTCGTAATATAATACACGGAAGTTGTAGCAGAAATTTCCTCGCATTCACTCCCAACAAAACCGCTGGCCACCCAGTCCCCCTAGGAAGGCTGCATGCTATTGTGTTGCGACAACTCATTCATGTCCTTCTTCTTGAGGCCCCACAGCCATCTGATCTACACTCAAAATGCGATTACCACCACAAGCAAGCTGCGCACTTGCACTCCCGGCACAGCCAGCACACCATACACATCCAGCAGACTGTAAGGTTGATTTCCGCATTTTTTCTCCTCCTCCTCGTTCTGGTCCCCAGAAGAAAGGTAAAAGGTATGCCAATACCTCAACATTTGTATCTGATGAAACAAAATCGAAGATTCTGCTGACAGGCTGGCTAGGCTGGCTAAATAGTTTCTTTTCTAAACAGCACAAACCAAAATTTCCACACAGATGTATTTCCATGCTTAACTGGGAGCTGACTCCAGCACGTAAACTAATGTGTGCAGACCAGGCCTCTGTTAGACAGACAAACCCATGCATGCACGCACACAAACACACACATTTATAGAACGTTTTCTCTGTGTGTCAATCTCACAGACAAAAGCGGACAAACACTTTTGCTGGCTCAGGCATCTCACCATCCCAGAGCCACTCTGTAACCTTGCTAAGACTGAAAATGAGGAAAAACATATGTGTGCTTTGTTAGATTGCGCATTGTCCTGAAACACTCATTGGTCTTAGTACTAAAATATCTCAAACCTCTCTAGAAGTCTTCCCAAACACGCAGAAGCACCTCCTTCTTCTATCTGACCTGGAGTCTTTTACTCAACGGAAGCCTCTTGTTAGCCAAAAATAAAAAAATAACCATTGGGGGGGGGGGCGTGCAGGAGGCCTGCAATCACTAGCTGTCCTCTTGAGCTCCATCACTGAAGACTTCACTGGACCCTTTATACCTTCATGTGGTGCAAGATATGATAGAATTTGTTTACTCTTTCCCATCTTTAAAACAAAGGTTGTTTGGGAGATTAGGACGTCCCAAATACCTCCCTTTCCTGCCTGAGCTGCATATGGAAGTGGAACTCAAGGCATATGTGTATTTCTGAGATGCAGGCAGTCCTTGGACCTCTCTAAGGCTTTGGCACAAGAGCACAACTCAGAGCTGTAAGGAACTTAAAGAGCACCGCTGGTCCCTACAGTCCTGTGCATTTGGTCCACAGCAGTGGCATCTGGAGAGAAGGGCCCCATTTCATAGGGTGAGGTTTCTACAATACTCTCATACACCTCCTAGCCATCCCTGCCCTGGCATCTGTTAAATTGAACGAAATTGCCCAATTCCCAAACAGCCAAATATAGTCACACATACATACAAACTCTTTCTCAAGAAACTTCATTCACATACTTGCACACGCCCAATTCTGGGCTCATTTGGAGTTCTCTGAGCTTCTAAAGTACTGCATCAGTCTCCACCAATATTTGCTCACTTTTAGCCCTCACACACCTCACTTTCACACTTGCCAAAACAGTAAACCACTCATATCAAGTTCCCAATAGCATTTTCATTTTCAGAAGCGGAAGAAGGGAGCCAGCCTGGTGTAGTTTTGGAACGCGGCTGCCAGGCTGCCAGGCTCGGAACAGAGTGTACAGGAGGCCCCGGCCCTGTGGGGGTGAGCCAGCGTGAGAGGCGCCATCTAATCCAGCTCCAGCTCATGGGTGCGGGTGCATTTATCATCCCATTACTGTAACAAATCCGGGCTCCACTACATGAAAGGTAAAATGAATTACCGACGTTAAGCCGTCAATAAAGTCATTTCTGTAAATGGTGTCTCCAAAGGGCCGCAGCATTATTCAGCTGGCTTTATCAGCTGGCTGGAAATTACGTGGAGGAGCCAGGCCGCGCGGCACGCGGGGCCGCTCACTTTGATTAAGCGTCTTGCCAGCGCGATGTGACAGAGCTTTTGACCAGGGTTTTATTCACAGGCCTGTGATGAACGCCAAGCTGATCAGGCGGAATGAAGAGTAATTAAAACCTATAAATTATCTTCCGCAGCCCTTCTCGGGGTTTCTCCTGCAGGCGAGATAAGACGTCGAGACCCTATTTACGGAGCTGAAAGGGACTGCGATTCACAAAAGCTACGCGGCTAAATAGGATATTGATAGTGTCCTAATTAGAATTTAATTAAGTACCTACGCTCGCTTGCGGGATAAAGATTTCAATTTTGCAAACTTAAATAAAAAATAAAATCCCACCCCCATTTCAGGGATTAAGGGGGGGCAAGGTTTTGGGAAGAACCCTTGGGAGTGGGATTGAAGAGGACAGCTGGGGAGCCAGTGAAGGATCTCCAGACCAGGGCACCGATCTGCTAAAAAACTCAGAATGAAACACCAAACAGCAAGTCCATTTGGACTCATAGGAACCCTACGGGGGAGTAAAACTGCCTCCAAGAGTCCCAAGGCTCCAAACACTTAAGGAAGTAGCCAGCCACAGCTCTCTCACAGCAGATAAGTGTGCACCAACAGTCAATTTCGCTTCCAAACAGTCCGGTGCTGAACTACTGCATTACTAGCACTCCCTGAAGAACCTCTAATGATACTAAATCTTGCCCACCACGACCTCTTAAAAACGCCCGGCTTGCCTTGTGCTTTTTCATTTTCTTTCTCTCCTAAACCCCTGTGACTTTGTGGAAAACTGGAGGAGAGACATTTTGCATGTCCCAACTAGACAATATTACCAAATAGATTCTTCTTTCGCTGTCCCATAGGGAGAGCAAAAATTACATTTTCTTTTTTTTTTCTGTAATTATATTTTATTAATTTTCATAAACATTTACAGAGATTTTGGGCTTCCACTCATTCATTGTTGCACTATTCTCTCTACCCTCCTCCCAGTTAAAAATTACATTTTCGCGCAGGCCTTTCCTTCCTCTCTCTGCAGGAGTCAAATGGTCCAGCTAATCTTCTGGGTAAAGAAAGGGTCCTTGGACTCAGCAATTTACCCGTGTCCCCCAATTCCTCCGTATTCCTGGTCATGGGAGAACCTGTGAGATGCATAAAAGCCCACTGGACAAAAGACTAATGCCAGAAAGCGTGTCAACACAATATCCCAAAGATCATTAAGAACGTACTGAAAGCGTCTGTGATTTCAGAAAACAAATTATCTTACTGCCTGAAAATAGTCGTTAGCCAGCGAAAAGATCTGTGGAAGAAGGGCTTTTATTTTATTTTACTTTACAGGGAAATTGACCAGGAAACCCGCGCAGTGCCTGTCCTGGCTTAGGTGCCCTACCAGGACAACCCTGAGATGCCAGGCTGCCCCGACACCAGACCCACGCCGGAGGAGTTAAGAGTCAGGCGCCAAGCACTGAGGCGGGGCGCTCGGTTCTCTCTCTCCCGCTGAGCTCAAAGGCACCAGGTTAGCTCCCTGTGCTAGCCCTTTGGATCGGGAAGGGCGTGGATGCAGATCCACCAGGAATAACCAGCAGTGAAGCCAGTCTGCATCTGGGTGCTGCTGGCCAGGCAAGAACGGCCTCAACTCTTCTGCCGTTGGGTGAAAAAAAATTGCGACTCTGGAAGTAAATGACTCGAGGTCTGTTCACATCACTGACCGCTAGCTCATGTCTCTTCGTCCAACAAGTATACGCAAACACGCAATGACAATAACCTCCCCCTTTGTAAACGAAAAGGGGACCAGAAGATAAAAGAAAAAGCTGGGGTTTCTTAGGCTTAGTGGCGCAAAGAGCCGAATCCCCGGCCTCCTGACCCTGCGCGCGCGAACACTCATAACCCCGCATTTTGCCAAAAAGTTGTTAATGGAGTTGCTTCCTTGTTTGCCTACCCCCCCAAATCTACCCCTCCCCCGTCTCCTCTACCGGATCCTCCGTGCCGAGCAAGGGAGGGAGGGGCAACGGCCCACAGCGTGGAGAACTGGAAAGGCACACGGGGCTCGCGCCCCTACGCCCTCTGTCCTTCCACTGCCACCGCCCCTGGATTATTTATCTGCAAAGTCCTGCGAGCGCCCATTGGGCCACAGCCTGGCGTCCGCGCGCGTCCCGGCTCCCCATTGGCCCGGCACACGTGCGGCTCCGGCTCACGTGCTTCCGGTTTGAAAGCAAAAAGTGTGCCTGGGTGATTTTTTTTTAAGTGAGTTTGTGCAAAGATCCGAGCTGTCAGAGATTGGGGGGGGAGCAGCTTGGGCGCTGGCGGAGATGCGCTCTTTCGGCAAAAAAAAGCCAAGGCGATTAAATGCGCTGCCAGCCTCGCGCTGTGGGCACAGCTAAGCGTGACCCTCGGGGAAGTCAAACCCTTCACACCGCCTAGCGAGACCAGGCGAGGCTTTAAAGACTTTTTCCCTTTAAGAAAAGAAAAAATCTTGGGGCTTTTTCCTTTTTACCCTTCTCTTACTCTTGTTATTTTTCATATATATATATTAATTTTCTTTTTTTAGTATTTGGCCGTGGTTCACTCCCTATTTAAAACAAATAATTGAATCTGATTGTAGAAAGGGAAAAAAAAATTGCCAAGTGTCTCCATATCTGGATGTCTACAAATTAGAGCGAGGGGGAGACGAGCTTTAGCTGTTGGGAAAGCGAGGGCTCCGCGCGCCTGGTTCTTCTCCCCGCCCGCCCTGTGCCTTCGCGGGGTTCTGCCTACCTCTTCCCCTCCGCACCCCACGGGCCGCTGGCAAAGTGGGGTGGGGAGTGCGGCGCGGGGGGGCGGGGGCCGGCGCGCGGGACCAGAGCGCCAGGGCGGCCGAGCATGGAAGAACAGCAGCTGGAATCGAAAAGTCAGCGCGACGCAGGCCTCTGCGCGGCGGCTCCGGGCGGCCTCGTCCTGAGCCCAGGTTCGGGTGCTGGCGGCGGCAGCAGCAGCAGCGACGGAGACAGCGTGCCGGTGTCCCCGCAGCCCGCGCCCCCCTCGCCTCCCGGCCTGCCGTCCCTGGCCCACCACGCTCACCTCCCCCCGCAACCCCCGCCGGCGCCACAGCCGCATCTCGCGGCGCCTGCTCACCAGCCGCAGCCTGCGGCCCAACTACACCGCACTACGAACTTTTTCATCGACAACATTCTGAGGCCGGACTTCGGCTGCAAAAAGGAGCAGCATCCGCAGCCGCTCCTGGTGGCAGCAGTGGCCGGAGGAGGCGCCGCGGAAGGAGGTCGGGTCGACCGTGACCGAGGCCAGACCAGCGCAGGTAGAGACCCTATCCATCCGCTGGGCACCCGGGCGTCTGGCGCCGCCGCGCTCCTGTGCTCCCCGGACGCGAACTGCGGCCCGCCCGACGGCTCCCCGCCCGCAGTTGCCCCTTGCGCGAGCGCATCCAAAGCTGGGAACCCGGCTGCAGCGGCTGCAGCGGCAGCGGTCAAATCCTCGGACAGCGGCAGTGGCGGTGGCGCGGGGAGTCCGGGTACACAGGGCGCCAAATACCCAGAGCATGGTAACCCTGCCATCCTGCTGATGGGCTCAGCCACCGGTGGGCCCGTGGTCAAAACTGACTCGCAGCAGCCCCTCGTCTGGCCCGCCTGGGTCTACTGCACACGGTACTCGGACCGCCCGTCCTCTGGTGAGTACCCTGGGTAGCCCCTTGCTTAGGAACGCACGCGCGGGGCAGCCTCTCCTTGTTGGCATTCCTGCCCTTCCCTAGATCGTAAGCGAATATTCATGCACCTTTTGGCTCTGCAGCCAGCACCTAGAGTGCTACCTAGACTAGCCTTAAATTTCAAATTCCAAACCCTTGGGACTTCATTTTTGTTTGATCTTTATTATTTCTTAGAAAGATATTTTAAAAGCGTGATTTATTTTTTACTTCAGAAAAAGGGTGCTTAGTGTAGGCGTGACCGTGGGCCTAGATATGGATGTAAAATTCTGCCAGCTAGGCCCGAGGAGATGGCAATGGAGCAAGACTTGGGCTGAGAAATAAGCTTCGTTGTGTTTCTTACAGACACAACACCCCATTTTTACATTTTTAGCAAAGAACGTATTTACATTGATAGTTTTAGATAAGGGGCCAGAGAGAACTGCGTCTCCAAGCCCCTGTAAGTCCATTCCATTTGAGTAGAATCCCGGGGAAAAGAGGGTTGCTGAAGGGACTTCTGGAATTAACAGTCCGAGAGGAGGGAAGCCAGATCAGGCTCTGCTCTGGTAGAAATTGAGGCCAATTCAAGGGAGAGTTAGTCTGCTCTGAAACTTTTTTGACCATCTTTCCTGCTTGGGCCTTCTTTCGACTTCCTTCCGTCCTTGCATCTGCCAATCTGCAGATTTACTCCAGCCAGTTCCATCGACTTGTGCTTGCTTTGGGCTCTCGCGCTTGGTGAAGTGGCGGCCAAGATTTGCCCTGGGACAGCCGCTGCGCTGCGAAAGGAGGCCGAAGCAGGCCCGCCGCGTCAGCAGACAGCCCTCAGGAGGCAAGTGGGAGCCTAGAGGAGGGCGGCAAAGGCTCTAATTCACAACCCCTGCTCTGAGCGTCCAGGGCCCGAATGAGTTCCAGGCATACCGAGCTAAAGCACTGCTCCCCGCCGACTGGGCTCGGGTCTCCCGGCCATTGCGGGTTAACTTGCGGCTGATCAATGCACGTTATCAGCCCCTGCCATCTGTAGCCCCATTATTGACACGTCCGGCTCCCTGAACCTCCGAAAAGCTGCTTTGATTGACTCGCCTGATGGATAGAGTGATTGAGCTGTCAGACCGCGCTGTTTGGCTCTCGCTGGCCTGAGACTACGATTTTATTACTAGTGTCTGTGCCTTGTGCGCAAAGACACAATAATGTGCCCCAAAACGCAGGGTGTTGTGGTTTTTTTTTTTCTCCTGGAGGATGCCTTCTCACTTAGTTATTAATCCAGACCCAGGACTCTTCCTCACAACCCTTCCTGGTCCTCTCCACTTTGCAGGACTGGGCCTTGCCTTTGTTCATGGCTGCTCTCCTTACTGCGGGTCTGGAAGTGCAGGGGACTGAGTGCTGTCCGACTGTTTCTTTTTTTCCCTGCATGGACCTTTGAGAGGATAAGCCTCAGCCTGGCCCAAGTGTCCATTGTTTCCTAAGACTAGACTGTCACAACTGGTGACTTCATTCCTGACCTGCCCAAGTTGTCCAGCTCTGGAGATGCATGTTAAAATTCTTCTTTTCAGTGTTAGTATAGAAAGGCCTAGCAGGGGCTCAGGTCCATTCAGCAAGTGCCTGGAACCAGAGTCCCACAGTAGAAGATGGGTGGAGAGGGGACAGACAGCTGCAGGCTTCATGTCTACCCTCAACAGCTAGCTGTGTGCTTTACCACTGGGCTCCTCTTTCCTCTGCCTGAGGCTGGTTCCCTTCACTTCTCTTCTCTTCTCTTGAGCTAGTGTTTGAGGGAGAGAACCTTCACCTTCATGGAGAGATTTCTGGGGCATTCTGAAGCCATGCTGGGAGAAAAGAACAGGAATTTGCTGAGTTTGCCTCTGCTGTGTTGTGTGATCAGGGAGTAATAGCGTATGTAGCATTCTGGCAAATATAACGAGACAGTCAGCCTTGAGTGTTTTGTTCAGGTGTTTTCACTCCCAAAATTTCAGAATGATCTTTCACAGTCTCCACCAAGCCAGACCCTGCCTGTGAAGCTGTGTGAAGGCGTGCTAGTTAGTACTATCCAGGGGGCAGAGTCCCCTGGGGGAGACTTATAGCCAGCTCAAGGCTGCTTCTCCTCTTTGGGCGCAAAAGCAGTCACCATCTTCATGGGGCTTAGGAAGGTCAGGCCAAGGAAAGGGATGACAGGAGAGGGCACTGGATATAATGGACTTGGGCAACTCTCTCAGTGTGCCTCCTCTGCCATTGTTTTTGGTCATCACTTGCAAAAAAAAACCCCAAAAAACAAAAACACAACAACAACCCAACAAACAAACAAAACCCCACCCAAACAAAAACTGACTTGGAAATATGTGGGACAGATTCTTGAGAGGAGCAAATTAGCTTATAGGCAGGATCTCGATGAGTCATCCCTGGTACTCCATGTATAGACCTGAATCTCTTTATTTCAAGGTTGTGTGGAGATCAGACCTCTAGTCTCAACTCCGAAGTGTGCTGAAAGGAGTTCCAGTTATCTCTCCGTTTAGATTTCCACCATCTCCATCCATTGGGGAGTTCTGGGAATTTAGCCTAGCTCTTCGGTAAAGAATTGGCTTGACCAGTTTTTCTGAGCGGCTTTTTGTCCCTTACCCCATCTTTCAGAAAGGGTCAGGGTGACCTCCATAGCCAGGCGAGGAACAATTGGATTAGAACGCCTGACCCGGTAAGAGGGAGCCAGAGCGCTGCACGGCCAGGCAGAGAGCGTCGCAGGAAGCGCGGGGGCTCACTCCTGGATGCCAGGCAGTTCTTCAGGCCTCCTCTGCCCTCTTTCCCTCCTCTGTACCCTAGTCCTCACCCCCTTCCGACCTTCTCCACTGCTGCAGGTCCGCGCACCAGAAAGCTGAAGAAGAAGAAGAACGAGAAGGAGGACAAGCGACCTCGGACGGCATTCACCGCCGAACAACTGCAGAGACTCAAGGCGGAGTTCCAGGCGAACCGCTACATCACGGAGCAGCGGCGGCAGACCCTGGCCCAGGAGCTCAGCCTCAACGAGTCGCAGATCAAAATCTGGTTCCAGAACAAACGCGCCAAGATCAAGAAAGCCACGGGCATCAAGAACGGCCTGGCGCTGCACCTCATGGCCCAGGGACTGTACAACCACTCTACCACTACTGTCCAGGACAAAGACGAGAGCGAGTAGCTGGGCTGGCCGGCTGACTGACTGACCCGGCCCCACGGAGCCAAAAGGACAGAAGAACAGAGGGAGGAGGCTGCAGGAACTGCAGAGACAGGGGGGAGGGAGGGAGGGAGAGAGAGAGAGAGAAAGAGAGAGAGAGAGAGAGAGAGAGAGAGAGAGTGTGTGTAAGTGTGAGAGGAGACTTCCTAGTGTAGGATCTTGTTGGGAGGAAATTGTTGTAAATGGGAAGGAAGACTGGGACAGGTGCTATGGAAAAATCATCTCTCTCCTCTATCACAAACTCCTTTAAACTCTATTTAGCCAAACCACTTATGACTTTGTATATATTTAATTTCAGGTAAGGAAAAGGAATGTGTAGCGATTCCTGTTTGCTGGGCATTTTTATTAATTTCTATTATTATTATTATTATTTTACTCCTGCTCCCCGTTTTACTCCCCGTTCACCTCAGTTTCGTTTTCTTTGCCTCTTTCTCTTGAATCGTCCCTGCTTCCCCTGCTCCTCCTGCTATTTTTTCTGGGACTTTTTCTTGTGTGCGTGAGAGTGTGCTTCCTCGAGTCGCTTCTCTTCCTCAGCCCCTCACCGAAGCCTCTTCTGTCAGTCTGTCCTGCCACCCTTTCATTTTCTGGAGACTTGTTGAGAATACGATCCCACAGACTGCGAGACTGAACCACCACTATAAGCCAAAGATTTTTTTTTTATGTTCAGAAACCTGTAGTCTGAAATAAAGTGTACACTGTGCTCACTAGCGCTGGTAGCTCTCCTGTTTACAAGCTTGAAAGGTGTGGATGCATCCCACCCTGAGCTTCCTACTGCTTGCACTTGCTTGCACAGTGGTGGCGTGGAGGTGGCTTAGGGCCGAGGGTCTGAGGGTCTGAGGGGTGGCAGCAGAAACGAGGGGTAGAGGCAGGCGGTCCCTTTCAGAGTTTGGTAAGATTCTAGAGGGTGTAACTAGTACACTTCTGCTCTTTCCCTACACATCAAGGATCCCCGAGACCAGAAACCCAGAAGGCCTTCTGAGGGTGAAGCAGAGGTGGGGTGCTCCTCCCTTCTTGAGCCAGCGGCTTGGGTCAAGGGCCCTTAGGGAGGGGATAGGCAGCCTTCATCCTTCTGTCCTCTTCGTTTTGGGAAGTAAAACTCACTGGGGAAGCAATGTACTGGGGGTGCCTGCAGGAGCCTTGTGGGCTCCCTATCCAGAGAGGTTTGGATCCTGGGAACCTGAGGAATGGTGGTCACTTAATCTCAGTGCTGGATTAGCTCTTGGAAGTGGGTGCAAGACTGCTGAGTCTAGAACCAAAACCTAAGGAGTGGGCAACCTGTCTTAATGTTGGAAAGAAACAGAAACGAGCACAGGATGCCTGCCCCTTGCTAACCCGGGGCCTGTGCTTGCAGGGCAGCCTAATCTCTGCCTCTCAGTGGGCATGAGGTAAAAGGAGTGAGTGCTCTCTCTGTCTGAAGATGCTGGTTTCCTTTTGTCTTCCATGCTGCATCTCCAGCTGCACCTCTCTGCTCCTTTCTGTAGGCACGCGAACCTGTGCCTGTGTGCCTAGATCTGTGAGTGCTCCTATGTGCACTTGTGTTTGTGTGCAAATATTTGTACATCTGAGTCCTCATTTCTTTTGTATTTCTGCAAGGGTGAGTGTTGTGACATTGGGTGCATTTCTCTTTAATTAGATGCACATTTGTCTGCTGGTGTTTTTGAATTCATGGTGTATGTGCTCATTTGTGCTTATACGCCTGAATATTTGTGGGCATGTTCATAAGGCTTATTCACATGCGTGAACTCTCTTCTCTTCTCTGCATTTTTCCATGGCATTTCTTTCCTGTTACTATAGATTAACTTTATGAAAAGAGAGAACGATTAGTCATTCTTTCTCTTCTAGAAAATTTTTCCTTGATGTCCTGTTCACTTTAAAGGTGGGAAGTGGGCAGAAAGCAGTACTATTAATGGGTTCTAGGCCCCAAGAAGCCATGGAGCCCACTAGAGGCCTGGAATGAAGTTGGAGGGAGCATGTGATGTTGTCAAGGGTTTCCTACATTCCTTCTTTCCATCCTTGTTCTCCCTCCCTCCCCCATGGGATGTGGAGTAATCTCTGCACATATCAGGTGCTCAACCAGTCCTGAGTGTGCAGAGTTGGAAGCTGCGATGGGGCACAGGGGAGTCGTTTTCTTGTGGTTGGAAGATTATACAGTGTTTCTCTTGGAGGGTGCTGTCTGGAATCGTCAAGCTCCCAAGGCCTTCAGGTAAGGGAGTCTCAGACTCAGGCTACCACTCTGTTATTGCTTAATTTACACAAATCAGTCCAGACTCTTCTCCTTTTCCAGGCATATCCAGGTGCAACTGTGGGGAGTCCTCTGGCTCTATATAGAAACATCTTCCTTTTACTGGGAAGTTGACTGCCTGCCCTTCTCCCTCCCACACTGTGGCCCTGTTCTTCTTCCAGATCACACCCCACCTAATAATAGGATAGGCCCAGAAACTGAAGCAGAAATCAGCATGAGCAGCCACAGCAAGATCTTGCACTACAACTCCAAGAAGGATCATGTTTCTGAAGTCTTTTTCAGCCCCACCAAAATTGCAGATATACTGGAAATTATATTTTAAAGTATATTGATGTGAGTGTCAGTACTATATTTCTGACTTATGATCTCTTTTTATTTTCCAATCTCTAAGAACAAGTAGAATTCTCTCCATTGTTCAGTGCAGTAAACTGAGGCAATGAGGACTACCTTTATTCATAGCTCTTCCGTCTGTATAATTCATTACTCTTCAGAATTTCACGAATCTAGCAGAATGAAGTCAGCCAACAGATGGACTTCAATTTTTTTTCTCCCTCTGTTTTCTCCACTGTTCCCTTTTAATTGAGGAAAAGAAGCAAGGAGGATTCCACTCAGATCTCTCTTGCACCTTTCTGTAAAGAAGAAAGCAGTAACAATAATAAACAGGCATTGATTTATCTGATTTATGGGGCTGGCCTAGTGAACAGCCTGTACATTAGTATAGGTTTGCCATGAAATATACTGGAAAGCCTCATCCCAACTTCCACATTTTCTGCCTTTTATTTTTTTAAGATTGGATTGACCTAGAGACTTAAATCTTCCTCCCAAGAGGAAATACACCCTCGCCCAGTCTAAACATTATTGATCCCTAGCTTTTTGTTTTTTTGAGGGCAAAGGTTTCTGTTTGCTATGTGGAAACTCCATATTCTTCAGTAAGGTCTTAGGGAAGGGGCTAGGGATAGAATGGAGGAAGGAGAGAATAAAAGAGGAGGTGGATATTTTGGTATTTTAGTGTTCTGGCTGTGTTTTGTACCTGATTATGTTTGTGGGTTGAACTTTCTAAGCATTTGTATAGGGATGACATTGAGTATTATCTCTGTTTGAGAAGTGCAGCATATATGTTGCATGTGTGGACATTATAGTGTCAGTGTATGTACGTGTGTTAAGTTCTTCACTTAGACCCCCTAGCTGGACTAACCAAGACACAAAGAAGTGAGTTGCTAGCCTGCCCTCTACCTAGTCTATACAGGTGGCAGGACTTCCAGAGATAATGTTACCAAGGTGGTCATTGTGCCAGCCCCCTTTCCTATTTAGAAGAAACTAAACCGAAGGGGCAAGGGTTAGCCTTGAGGGAGTCCTTGGCAGAGGTTAAGGCCAAAGTCAAGGCTAAAGGGGACTCAACAAACTCTTCTTGACTGTAGATGCAGGTGTATGTCTGGCTTCTCTGGGTGGCAACCAATTCCTCCAGTGGGCAAAGTACCTTTTCTTTTTAGTGAGAAAAGACATTCACAGACACCTCAGTCCAACACCAATACTTCATCATGTCCTTGAGAAAGAAGCAGAAAGGTGTAGAGAGATGACTCACGCTCCTTAGAGCTTTGCCTCACAGCCTGGGTCTCCTTTAATTTGGATGTTACAAAGAATTCAAACTAGACCAGGTGTTCACCCCCAGGGGGAGGGGTGATACTGCCATATTTCTCTTCTCACCCGCACACCAGACCTCAGCTTTTATACTCACTTTCTAACTTTGAATGCAGGCGAAAATATTACTCTTGTATGACAACTTCCTGATCCTTCTACCAGCATGTACCCCCCCCCATAAATGCTTTTTTATATACCCTCCAGTTGGAACCAACTCATAGTTGGCCCTCTGGTAGATTTTTAGAGGCTGTACATTGCACAGGAGAAGACTGTCTTTCAGCCATGGAGCAGGTGGTGGATTTAAACTGCAAGCCTTTGGGTTGGCAATTCAACTCCTTACTATGAAGTCACTAGAGCATTAGGTAACTTTTCATGCAGTCCCAGTGCTGGTGGGAGCCTTCAGGGATTCTTCAAGTAAAAGCTTTTACTTCAAAGTTGAGGAGAAGAAAAACCAAATCAGATCCCGAGACACAAAATAACCTTATTAAAAGGCATATAGCGTGTGAGAGGCTAAGACCCAAGATTTCCTCAGTCCAATACTCTTGCCAGGGTGTTACTGCATATGCATGCCCATGCTTACACACATACAAATGCATCACTATGCTCACACATGTAAAAGATGCATGTTTGCAAACAAATGTAAGTGGAGTGACTAGATATGCTGATGGCAAGCACATTGACATGGCTTGTTTGGAAGTTGGGGTAGAAATTTACACATAGGCTAGGGATGTACCTGTGGGTGTCTCATATTTACCTGCATGCTCCAGCTGGAGGACTTCACTACAGGCCACTTTAGGGACAGGGCATAATTTTCAAGTCCTGGAAGTAAATTGAGAACATCAAGGAGAAGTGGAGAGAACTACATGGTGTGGCCTGGTTGTGTGCTGGAAGCAAGAATGGATAACCAGTAGGATTGGTGAGAATTGGGAAACTTGTAGCCTGCTCTCAGAAGCATCTGAGTCCCATGGATTCAAGTTTCAGACTCACAGACGTAGATGCTGTCAACCTTTCAACAGAAGTGCATGTTGGGCCTTTTCAGGCAGCTTCCTGTGGATGGAGTAGGTCCAACACGGGGGAGAAAATTTCCCAGAGGAATTGCTAAGTTATGGGTCATTACAATTTGCTCTTCTGAATTCACCTCTAAATGTAGACTTTCTGGTCACAGATTGCCTCTGGAGAACAGTGGGCCCCTCTACTCAGAAGTCTCACACATTAAGGGTGTGGTGAATTCCTTTGACATAATTTTGGGAGATTTTTGGGCCACAATACCAGAGGATGCTGGGCCTGTAGAAAAGCTAGTATGACAGATATGCATCTTATCCTGAAAAGAGAATTTGGATCATCTACTGACTTGACTTATTGGCATGCAAGAGGTTTGCATAAAAATTCCTGGGCCTACAACTTTTTGGGATTGTAGGGATTTATATGAGCTTGTATTCAATAACCAACAGCCCTGCCAGCAGAGTCCTTTCCTATCTATATTGGCTAGGACCCATGTGAGACCAAAGGTTGTGAGACCCTGTGCTTTAGTTCAGTGATGGCACCTAAGGGATCAGTCTTCACAACTACAGCACAGAGAGGAGCAAGGCCCAGTGAGTAGAAGGGAACAAGTGTTAAAGATCCCACCAGTACTTCTGCAAGAGTGGACTTGTGCCTTGAGTGCCACCCCCCAAGTCTGTCTTTTGATGATGGGAAAGTAATATGGTGGGTGATTGTCTAACAGAGGCCTGGGCTGCTTGGACAGTCCATCTCACTGGCAGAAGTGGCCTTTTAGAGCTCTTTTTGCCGGTTTTCCAAGTGAAGACAATGCAGATGCTGAAGATAATCAGCCTCTCTCTGTTCCCCTTCCTTTACCTCCACCCATTTGATTTGCTTCTGACCAAGTAGAAACAATTTAGAAGATGGCACTTCCAGAAAGTTTAGATTAATTAAATTGATTAAATGATCATTATTTCTTGATGGACTACCAGGAGCTAGGCACATGGCTAGCCACTTTTACATGACTTCTACTTTTTCCAATCTCAGAAAAATCTTTTGAGTTGGGATTTATCATCTTCCATTTTACAGATGAGAAGAGGCAGATACAGAACACCAAACTACATTAAAGGTTATACTGTTATTATATCTCCTAGAATAAAGGATATTCACATTCCTACAGCATCTCTCATCAAGTCTGTTTCCCCAGGACTCAGGACTGAGGCAGTTTTCTCTTCTGGAATCTAAGCATGCTGGTTCCAGGCTCCACTCACGCTGGTAGTACTGGCCCTCCATACTGCCACAGTGTCCACAATAGGTGTAGGTCAGCCCCGGGACAGCCCTGTTCTCTACCAATTTCAGAGGATGTCGAGGGGACCCTTCCCGCTGCTCGTGCCCTAAACAGATTCTACAGGCAAACCTCTTTCTACCCCGCAGAAGCGGGGCCTCGTGTACCAGCCTGCGTTCAGCCTGCGCTGGTTCCTCAGGGATGCTTTGCAGGCTCACTTCTGGTCAGCGTGCCTGTATCCCTCGGCCCGCTCAGGACTTTGCTTTCAGCCGGGACCCTCGGCTCACTGTCGGCCCCGCAGGCGGGGTGGGCGTGGAGCCCGGTCTCACTTCACATCCTTCCGTGTGTCCGTCCGCAGTGCGAAATGGCCCGCCCTACTCCGGCTCTTGTCCACTTTCGCGGGCCTGTGCTTGCTCCCACCGTGCGCCCGTTTTCTGTTCCAGGCCGAAGGTCACCCCGCAGCCCCTCGGAAAGCTCCCAGGTGGTTCGGCCTCGCCTGGCGCTCGTAGGTCCAGGCAGGACCTGTGGCTCCGTGTCCTTGCGCTTCCTGGAAACCTGACCGCGGCGGAGGCCTACGCGTGGTTCGCCGAGACCCTGAAGCCTCAGCTGGTTCCGCGTGCGGGGCCGGAGCTCTGTCTCACAACCCTCCCCAGACTCGCTCTGGCCAGCGCTCGGCTGGTGCGGGGGCTCTCATAGACGAGGTGAGCGCCTCCTTAGGGCCCGAGGGACGGGCGGCTCGAGCGAGGACGATGTGGCAGGAACTGGCCGGCCCCTGCCGCCGTTTCCCCAACAAACGTGACCTTGCGGGCTCAGATTCGCCTGCCTCCCCTCACTCCTCACGGGGGCACCTGAGCGCACACAGCAGCGACCCTGCTCAGCCTCCCTTGCCCTGAGAATGCCTTTCAGTGCTTGCAGTGGGCAGATGTGGCTCGCCCTGGGAGCCCTGGGAGCAGCGGGCGGCGCTCCGAAAGGTCACCAGGCCCTTGGCAGCGGTCTGGCTTCCTTTCTCGAGGCCCCTCCCCTGAAAACGTCACCTTAAGTCCCAAGGACTCTTGATTTGGGAATTTGCCCAAGTGCCACCCTAAAAATAGAAGGATGTCTAAAAGTCCAGAAAGGGTGGCACGATCAACCTCAGGTCCCTGGGTCTGCTTTACTCTCCTGAATGTCCTTGGTGGCAGGGTGCGAAGTGAGAAGTTGTGTGTGAGAAATTGTAAGTTTGTAGGCTGAGAACTGGCATGGGCATGTAGAACCTCAGTGTTTTAGAGGAGGGTGCATGGAAGGATAAAATCTGATGAATGCCCTGTTGAGCTCAAAGTCCATCAAGTGCTTCTTTGGCTGAAAAGATTTTTGGCATTCAGAAGGGTGGAAGTCCCGGAGGAGGACCAGGTTCTCCCGTGCAAGGCATGCAAACTTGGCCCCCAACAATACCCCTGACCAGGTGACACTAGAGGCTCCAACAGCCTCTCCCACCCCTGCCCCAGGACGTTCTGGGGTGAAGTTCTAAAACTCCAGTATGGAGAAGTTGCCCAGATAGAGGTCCTGACAAAGACAAAGCCTATCCTTTCTGGGGCTCTGTGCACATCCTTCAATGCCCTCCTTTCCCTTTCCTGGATGTGCTTCCCCTCACCCCCAGGAGAGCTGCTGGTCAGCCCCAGCAAGGCTAGTCTGGCCTGGAAGGGCCCTCCCTCTTGCTTCCCAATGTGGAAGAGGATCCCCTTTCCGATTAAGACCCTATTGCTCCAGTGTTAATGATCATCACTTTAAATTAAAAGTTCCTTTCCCCCCCTTTCCGTCTAAGCCCCCAATTTGGTTTCAGAGAATGAAGCGTGAAAGCTCTTTTATGGAGATTACTGATGCTTCATTTATTCCCACAACTGGCAAACACGGGCTGGGGAACACAGAGAGAGAGAACTCCTTGTCTCAAATCTTCAGCCATCTCCTTGTTCACAAGCTCATATGGCTGTGAGAGGACTTCGTGGGGGAAAGCCTTTGCAATGGGCTTACCTGGGAATGGAGTCTAAGAGACACAGGCTGAGACAGCAAGTGGAATGTAGCCTAGTTGCAGAGGTCTGACTTGAGGGTTGGGGGCCAGTTAGAACAAGAAGAGTGGTGGGAGTCCAGGTGTCACTCTGAACATCAGTGTTCTGTGGTCTGTAAGATGCAGGCTATTATCACCTACTGGTTCACTAGCTGTTCATAGTGAACTTGAAGGCATCGCACCTTGAACCTACTGACCTCATTCGCCTGCACATTTCAACACCACTGCCAGTTCCCAAAACCTCCTGCAAGGTCACCCAGTCTCAACAGTGGTGAGGATATTTTATTTTGGATGGAATTATAAAATAAAACCGAGGTAAACAGATAGAGCTCCAAAGACTTGTAATGCCATTATGGAACTAGATCCAGAGCCTTTTAGCCTTTGCTTTGCAAAACTCATCTATCTAGTGTCTGCCTCATAATCTGGGGTACTCTGATCATTGTCTAGGAAGCAGCCAAGAAGAAATAGAACCGCCTGCAGGAGAAACATGATAAAGTGTTCTTATGCTTTGGAGACAGAACAGAGAAGTTTGTAGAGGGAGTATATAAACACCTAGAAGGAGCATTTTCAGCGTTGGGGCTTAAATTCTTTTGTGACACTGTGTTATTAACTCCAATACTATAGCTTCTCCACATTCCAGCCATCCAGCTTGTTTGGTGATTTCTGGAGACAGAGGTGTGGTTTACCAGGAGGGGCCACTAGTCCTCCTTCCCCTTACCTTCCCCCATCAAATGTTACTAGGACAGTACCTTGCTTTTGTTTTAAAGAGGCTTGATTTTTGAGAAGGCATCTTGTGGAAATGAATGTGAAAGTCCTGTTAGAAACCAGCATGGATGCCCAGGTAATCCGCCCTCATGATGAGATTTCCTCTCTTCTACAGCTGACAACCCGTAGGTAGCCCTCTTGGAAGCCTGGCCCATCTCAGTGCCTTTTATTTATTAAGTGCCTTTCTTAATAGGTGACATTGTTTTCTCTGCAAAAGTCTTACATGCTCTGGAGAACTAAAGGGTCTTAGGAGAAGAAGTTTACCCACCTCAGCTGGAGAAATCCTACTGATGTAATAAATGAAAGCAGGAAGAGAGGGTACAACTTAAAGTGTATGTGAACACCCAACACTAACTTGAGAAGGGGGAAAGAAGGCTCGCTGCTTGCATGAACAGTTGCCAACTTTCATTAATTACTCAGTCATTTTAATGTGAAAGCAAATACCAAAATGCTCTACTGCCCATTTTGAATTAATGATCTGCAAAATCAAATCAGAGGGGCCAAGGAGGAGAGAAGAGGCATTCAGGAATCTCAACCTTTCTCTCAAATCTAAAAGTTTCTTTGTTTTTAAATAAATTTTGTTTGCTTTGCTGCCCTCTGCCTGCCCCTCCACCCACAACATACACTCCAAAATGCCTGAGGTGGTGGTCAGTGAACTGAAAACGTAAAAACAAAATTTATTCCTTGGTGAACAGAGATTAGAAGTAAGGATGACAGCATATGAAAAAAAACCACCCCAAACTTTCCATTGTTTTCTAGTCAGTTACTCCGTTTTACTGAGGCATGGATCTTTACTACATCTATCATATCAGATTTTTGATATTTCAAATCCCCCTATTGATAAGATGGGACCAGCTAATCAGAATAACCAAATGAATTCTTGACAAGTGTTTGGAATATTTGCAAATCCTAACTGAGCTCAACCTCAGTAAAGACAGAGGAAATGCCTATGGGATCATTTTTATTGGTTAACTTAGTTGAGCGTATGATCTGTGAAACAGAAAGTAAAGTCAGATGTAGGTGCACCTACCTTTGCCTATTATGCCAAAAGATTAATGAGGGGGGGAAATCTGCCTATTCACAACATAGAATGTACTTAGGTAGAAGAATGAACCTACAGAATTCTAGAATTTAGATATTAACTTTATTGGGTGAATTTTCCTTCTCATTTTTGTATTTGTTCTTGTTCTAATAATCCACATGCCTGTATTTTTGGTGATTTTTCTGAGAATGTGATTTATTATTTTTTTTTGGCTGTGAAACATTTATTTATTTATTTATTTTAGAATGTGATTTTATAATACCATTCCAGATAGTTTTCAGAAGCATAAGTTACAACAAGGCTTCTAAGTCTCGGGTTTGGGGTGAGGGTGGTCATTGCACACAAAGACCATCACATAAGGTAGGTAAAGCTGGAAAGGTATGACTGAAAGGAGTCCTAAATCTATTTTTTTAATGGTGTTCTATAGTTATTACAAAGGAAATTATCTTCATCACACATATCACATTTTTTGTATAGCAAAACTTGGGCAGAAATTTGAAACATCCTTATGGGACCATTTTATGTTTAATTGTGTGTGGTAAATTCACCATTGCAGGCCTAGTACTTGAAGTTCACATTCCTGGAATTCTAGGATTCTTTCCCGAATCTTTTCAGGCACAGTCTATACATGCATACATACAGTTTGAATCAAAACTACTTTGAGTAAATAGCAGTTGTTGAAGTCAGATAAATAACAATAAGATTGTTTAAAGTGCTTTCCTTAACCTTTCTCCAGACCAGAGTGTGAATGTAAAATAGAACAGGATGTAGCTAATTGATAGGCTGGAGGTACTGATATCCCTGTATTCTCACTTACAATAAAGTGGCTTTATCCCTGTGACTATCTTTCATAAAAGTCAAAGATACTGCATTCCTGGGCAGGAATTTGGAGCTGACCTCAGAGCTTAAGAGCTGACTAATTTCTTAACAGTGCTACAAGTAGGAACTCAAACACTAGTCCTTGAAGAGTGTGTATGTATGTGTTTTCTACAAGAGATTGTTGTACTTACATAAAGGTTGAACTTGAACTACTTCAACATAAATGTCTCATTTTCTTAAGAACTAGTAATTTTTAAAGGTTCTTAGAGTATAAATTTTTTAAAAAGGTCCATAATGTATGTGAATTGTTGAATGGCAGACTGATTTGCTCCATAAACTTTCACTCAAATCACAGTAATTGGTTACTTTCTTGCTTTTTATTTATTTGTTTGGTTTGTTGGGTTTTGTTTTGTTTTTTAATAAGCTAGTTCCTTGTACTTTTCCTTGAGTGATCAAGATAGTGAGCCATCTCCCCTTTTGGGGTATAGAATTTAATATAGAAGACCAAGGATCAAATTGAGCATGTTTTCAAATCACCTAGGATAAACACAAAACGCCTCTTGGACTATGTAACTTAATGTCTCAGGCACTAGCACTGACCATCTTAACCCCTTACAAAGTTTGTGTTTGTGTTGTGTTTTTTTTTTAATTTCCTTAGAGAATTACCTGTGACATTTTGAGAGGGAGATGCTTAAGTGACAATGCAAATTTATGCCACTATTTGATCATCATGGTTGTTTATGTTTGTACGTGGGAAGAGTGGAGGTGTGTAAGAAGAGAACATCTTCTGGAAACTTGAATAGTTGACAGGAAATATTTCTTTTTTAAAAAAGGAGTATGCTGTTTAATGAATAAAACTCCACATGCCAGTCTGGGAAATGTGACGTTGATTTGAGTGGATGAAATATTGATGAGGATTGGAATCATGGGATCTGTTCATGTAGCTCTGTCCCACTTCTAGTTTCTTTCTGGGAAGAAGACAAATTTCTCTCTTCAGGTAACTGAGGATTCAGGCTGAGCCTAGCCTGTGGGCAAGCCTCAGCAATAGAGATCTTTACCACAGGAGAGATGCAGACCCCTAGACTTTGGGTCACTTTTCCGTCTGGCCTGTCCATAGCCTTCAGTTGAGGTAGTAGGAAATGGAGACCTGAAGACTTGGGGAATGGGGAGAGTTTGCACTTGGGTTTTGACACTCAGTATGAACTGTTTTCTTCCTGTGGTCCTCTGCATCTAAATGGTGGAAACTTTTATCTGAAAAAGAATTATTTCTATACACAGTGGTCAGTCTTGCCACGAAAGTTAAGGCTGTCTTATAAAGGGGACTGCCTACTGCCTTTGTCCTAGTTTGGGTGGCTTCCTGGTCAATAATACATACTAATCATGTAAAAGGATTATTGACATGCAAATGAAAGGCACTAGTGACAAGCCCTGGATGGCAGGAGAGAAACTCTTCTGTAGCCTGGTCCAGGCTGAGGGAAACCTAGGCAGCACCAGCCCATTTCCTGGGGATTTCGTGAGGGTTAAAATGCTTTCCAGTGATTATGTGAAATAACTAATTGAACGGGAGATGGTTTCAGGATGTTTTACGTGTGTTTTTCTTAGGTCTGTCAAATATCCAGTTTTTAGTTTTAATTTTTGTTAAGTTTGGCAATAAACTGGCTATTCTTTGGATCACCTTGAGTTTACACCCAACTGGACATCTCCAAAGGTACTTTGTTCTTCTCAACAACAAGAGTAAAAGCTAAACCAGCTAGAGAATTGGTGAATATCTTAGCTGAATTTTTTTGAGAGCTGCTTGATATTGCAAGGGTAATTTTAGCTTTAAGAATTTTAACTTATAAAATAGTATGTTTTATATTGTTGTAGCTTTTCATAAAGCAGAGATATTACAAAGTAACTTTGATTTAGACAAGAGTGGAGTTTTGAATAGGTTTTTCTATACCCATGACACCTGTGGTTCACATGTGTAGAGAAATTGATTTTTTAAATACATATGATCACTATAAAAATACCATTAAAATATAATGAAGTATTTTTACTTTTGTGATAGACCATATGTTGGAAAAAAAGTGAAGGGAATTAATGGATGGTCTTACTTTGATTTTCGTTTAGATATGTGGGCTAGTTCAGAAGTAGAATGTCAGAATCTAGGTGATTTTTTAGGTAAGTTTTGAACATTTGTCAGCTGAGATGAGGAGGGACAGTGACTTGGAAACTGATCACAAAGCATCTTGTTTGGATGATGTTCTTTTCCTACTATGCTGTAGATGTCAAAATGGGCCCTACTGTGAAAATATTATGGATGTTTGTGGTTCTGGCTGGCCAGCCAGTGGAGACCAGCTTCTAGGGGAAGTGCACTTACAGATCTACTCACTGTCCTTCTGTGACCTGTGCCTAAACTTAACTAGGGCTCTGTGACTGGATAACAGATTTCATTTTTCTATGAGCTGTGCCTAGAGTTAACCATGGCTCTGTGACTCAATAACAGAATTAGTCCTACAAATAAAAACAAACAGTTGAGAGTATAAATGGCCTTTCTCTATTGGTATAATATATAATGCTTATATCTTCCAAAGGAAATGTTTCTGAGGATTACTTTACACCCAGCTTTTTCTGTGTCTTGGCTTTACTAACCAGAATATTGACTCACCAAGTGCTTGAGTCTTTTTTTTTAAGTTAATCCACAGGGATGCTCTTCTGGTAGGAACGTGTTGGCTCAAAAATCCATAACCAGTCAAAAATCAGGCATTGAATTTAAATTCTCATAGTGGACATATTCTGTTTAATGTATTTTATTAATATTTGTCTAAATTTCAGATGAGTCAAATGCTACCTAGAATTTGAAGTTGGCAAACACGTTGTTTATTGAATTGCTCCATGTATATGTGTTTCACTGTGTGTGTGAGTGTTAAGGAGACAGTAGCTACTGCAAGAGATAAATTATTTAACATGATTTTCTTGCATCGTGGAGAAGCAGACTGAGCCTGATTTTTTGGATTATGATTTGTATTATGAAATGCTTATCAAATGTTTTCCAAAGATTAGTTTAATTTTAATTAAATAAACCTTCCTCAAGAGGAGGTTCCCAACTCCTTCTTGTACCCAGAGGCTAGCATACTTGTTGTTTTTAATTATTTTCTGCTGTTACCCAAACTGCTTTGGGTACTCCTGCCAAATTAAATCAAAGGCACAGGTTCCTTATACACAATATGTTTAATATTTAATTTTAATTAAATTAATTAAATTGTTTATTTAATTTTATGTGCATTATTGTGGATAGAATAATGCAAAACTCATGATAGTAAGGATTGGGGTGGGAAGGTGAGTCACAGAGCTTTCACACAAGCTAATTATAGAGCTTAAAGAAAATGGCCCCTTTATTTCAGGGGAAATGTGCCATCATCAGAAGCTAGGTCTGAATTTTTTCAGTAGTGAGTGTAGCAGGATTGTAGCCATCACAGTTTAGACTGTTGACCTTTTTCTTCCCCTTTATCTTGCCCTGCAATTTGAGCTGCAGCTGCTCGGCTAGAAAAGGGGATGCACCAACATGTATGTGCTGTTGTCACAGCTCATGCTCAAGTGACAGTTTCTATTTTACTGAACATAGAGCCACTAGCACAGAGTTCCTGGGGAAGGACTGTTTTCTATTCAAAGAAATAGGCAAATCTTCCTGTAACATCCTACCTTTGGGGAAAGGTCAATTCCGATAATTTTGAGATGCCCAATTCTTGTCAACATTTAAAGCGCTGAGACTTTTCTTTTGATTGGAAGTAGCTCCTTTTAGGAACTAAGTCCCTGGCTAAGTTTCCATTGCTTTTTGCATTTTGGGGGTATCTCTTTTTCCCCCAAGAGTGTTTTCCTCAGCACAGTGATAGGTTTTACTATCTCTTACTATAATGTTTAGCTCCCAATAAATCTATTTTAATAGACAAAGGAGAGAAAGATGTAAAAAAATGCCAGTAGAATATTTAGTTTGTTTTGCCATCACTTGCATCTGAGTTATCCCTAACAAAATAAGTTCTTGGAGAAAAAACTTTTGAGTGCTTAAGTTGAAGGAGCTCACTGAATTTTGAGGCATTTTAAGATGTCTCTTCCCTATGTTTCTGCCTTATAATGACATCACCATCAGGGACTGGTATTTGGGACATATGAGCCAGATTTTTCAAACTTGACCTCATGAAGTGGTATATTCACGAAAGTTCTTTTCCTTTCAGTGTTTTGCACATCTGGGCCGCGTCAACTATTTACACTTTATCATCACACTATAAATTTTTTTGATAGTTTCTTTCTTGGCTTCTTTGGTTTATTGAGACTTGTTAACTGTACCTAATGAAATATAGCCCTTCAACTTAGCTAGCTCATCCATTGGGGGCAGGGGGTGAAAGAAAAAACAAAACAAAACATGGAAAGCAAGGAGAAACAGTAAGACACACACACACACACACACACACACACACGCAGGTACACACACACACACACACAAAAGTTTTATATAAGGCTTTGTTTCTTTTTTCCCCTACTGGTTACCTTAGGTTAGAATGGAGTGCTAAAAAGAAGCTTCCTCTTTGTCTTTTCTCCACCTCCAAGACTGATATTATTTCAGTAGATTAAATATTATCATAAAAGTCCTTGATAATGCAGTAAATTAAAAATCAGTCTGTAGAATATTTTATAATAGTATTTATTTTATTTTTTTTACTTCTATGGCATTACCTAGCTGGGGAAAATGTTAATTTTAAACCAAAAGCATTTGGAGGTTTTGCTTCAAGTTACAGTTTGGAAAATACTGAGAAACACAGCTATAATGAGCATAAAAAGAGACATTGAATTTGAAAAACAACTTACATTGGCTCAACATACATAAAAATTTAACTTTCTCACTTTTTACACTGTATATTTATTTGTAAGCTTAAAAATACTTACAAAGCATAAAACTGTGGCTCTAGGAAATATGTCAAAGAGATATAATCCAGTTTGTGAGACATTGCTTTTTCACTATATTTAGCATCAAATTAGAAATGAAATAAAAAGAATGAATAACAAATTAGGATTTTCCCAAGTTTAGTTTTGTGCAGTGGAACAATGGTAATTTTTTAGAATGCTATTCCTTGATGAAAATAGATATTTTCTCCCAATGGGAGATACATGTTGATACTGCAGAGATGATCATCGGAAGCTCATTTGCAGTGCACATTTTAAAAACCTTTTCGTGGAAGCAGAAAAACCCTGTACTGATCTAGATTTTATTCTGTGTAACTTTTTCTGTGGGACATTCTCAGTAGAAAGCAGTAAATTGAAGGATAGTATCAGAAATATCAGAGTTTATTGTATGCATGTATATGTTCATGTGTGTGTTTTCTCATGTGTCAGAAATAAACTGCCTGCAGAGTTTGCCTTTTAGAAAATAGACATATGGCCAGGAAATGATTGGTTCGTCCAGCTAGGTTAAGAGGACACTTTCCAAAGCCACTACACTTTTCATGTGGAAGGCACCCATCTGGATGCAGGAAGGAATGTGTTGAGGTTATTTTTAATGCTTTCTCTACATGCTGGAATTGGGGTGAAGACAGGAAAGGCTTGCTGTGAGTATTAACAGTGGAACAGACACATTTTAGATAAGCTGGTAGTAATTTCTTGTATTTGCTAGGTGTGAGAAAACTTTTCAAGTCCTAAATGCAACTCATGCGTATCATTAGTCCAAAGCTATCAGGACAACTAAATGGCTAGACAGGTACAATAGAAAGAAAATACCACTTAGAGGAATACTTAGCAAATTTTGGAAAGAAAGCAATGTGCTTGATCTATCTTTAGTCTATAGGCAGAATTGTACCTAAATGATAGTGCCTTATTTTTTAAAAAAATTAAAATCATGGGTGTTTTAGACTAGCAAAGCTGCATAAAGATTGTTTCCTTGTCTTCATTCTTACTGTTGCCCAGTGAAGGGGGACATAATTTCCAAATTTGCCTCTGGTTGAATGCACATTCAGGAGTCAGAGGGTCCTGTTCGAGGTGTGGACCTGCTGCAGTTTGTATAAATTTATCAAAGCTGCCGTGTCCCTGAATAAGAGGAAGGGTGGTTTTTTTATACAAAATTGTTCTAGAAAATAAATATGAATTAAATTTATTCAAATAGTAGATAGCTTTTAAACAATTGAGCCGAATTGAAGGAACCGCTCCATGCAGAATGCTTTTTGTAGCTTTTGTGGGCGCAATCACAGTTGTCTTGCAGAACCTCTACTGGTGTCATCTTCATCCTCAGTGTGCACCTTCACTCTCTCCAAGCTGGGGACGAAGATTTGCTAAGTTCTGAGGCGTAATGTCGACTTTTCTTCCAGTAATTCAGCTCTGAGACCTTGAGGGGTTCAAAAGCTAATTTACTAGATTTGGTTTTGCTCCAAATTGGGTTTAATTTCAAGAATTGGAAACTAAGGAGGTAGAGCATGGAGAAATAACCTTCTTGAAATCACCAAAATCACTTTTTGGCAATCTCAAAAGGTACAGAACCCTCCTCCCCTGGCTGCCTGCTGTATTGGCACCCAGTCCCTGCCTATATCTCATCTCACTGTTCATGCCCAGGCCAAAGCCAGGAGTGGGCTACCTGGCTGCAATCCAGAGAATGTTGTATTTTATTTACTGATGAACTGAAGTAGGGATTCATCTGGAAGCTTCAGCATCACAAACCTCTCCCTGTTTCAGCACCACTGACCCAGACCTTCCCAGTGCTTTGCTGTGTCATCCGAATGGAGCCAGCAAGGTTTCAGTCTTAAGACAGAGGAGATTTCAGCCTGGTCTCCAGTGGACTCAACTCTTTGTTCCAGTGGAACCTTACTGCTGCTTTGAACAAGTGGCACTCCAAAGTAATAGCCTCATAACTGGGCATGTGCTCTCATATTATTTTCAAGTAACAGCTGACCCCTTTAAAGCAACAGCTTTGTATAGATATGCCCTTCTTCCAACAATACTGTAACTACTCAAAGTATTTGAAGAACTTTTTTTTTAGAATGACATTTAATAGTTTACATAGCATGTATTCACACATATGCCTGTCCCAGACACCGAAAAGGATTCCTATTATTTTTTTATGCTCAAACCTCACTGCTCAAAATAGTGTTTCCTGGTTTGCTCACTCATCTTAATCATCCGAATTGGTTCAGAAAATTTTTACTGAACTTTTACCCCAACTCATATCAACCCTTAAGCAGGAAGCTTCTTGACTATGAGAGTTTTCAAAGAAAATTCAGGCTCAGGTTAGCAGAGCTTCCTAGAAAGTAGTACTTAGGGGGGTTTGGCAGCCTAGGGATAAGCAAGTGTGCTGCAAGTCCAAAGGCACTTGATTTGAATCCACCAGCTCCTCTGAGGGAGAAAAAAGGAGCAGTATCCTCCTGTACAATTTACTGCCTCTGAAAATCTGCTGGAGGGTCAGCTACAGGTCTATTTTAACTCTCCATGGTACCTGACAACAGCAACAGGCATGACAGTGTAATTGGAATTAATGGGTGCGTTCCCAGAGTATCTGTTTTGAAAGGACAAAATACATTTCAAAGAGAAAAATTTTTTAATTCTGGGTTGGTGAAAATTTCAGTAGTGAAATACTATTGGGAAACCTACATAGTGCTTCCATACCTGCCTGGCCCTTGCTCAACTAAATGACCGCTTTCAAGTTACTGTCTTTTTAATTTTCATGCACAGGATTGTGCAAGCCCCACTGATGTAATCCAAATTCCTTGACTTTAAAAAGCTTGTTTAAATGTTTGAGATGAGAGAACCTAGCAATAGTAGTCTTTCATTGACCTCTTGGAAGAGATACATAACATCTTTGAGGAGCTTTCTCACGTGATATAGATGCATAGAAAACAATTACACATGAAAACTTAGTTATAAACTGTGTTCTGAGAAAATATTTCAGGCAACAAAATACCTAATCTGTTTCAAGTATACTATTTTCATATATATAATTTCTAAATTCTCAATGATATAGGTATAATTCATATATACACATTGTTCATATATACACATTCAATATACACATGATTGTCAAATAGAATTTCAAAGAGTTTCAAAAGCTGTAATGTTTTGGAAGCAGTTTTACAGACATTTTGTCTTTGTGGGTTCAAAGGATTAGCCTTCAATTAAGAATAAAGTCCTTGATTGCTTACACCACCAGGTACCCCTATCTCTCTCTCTCTCTCGATCTCTATCATCCATCCATTCTACCATCCATCTATCATCTGTATATCCTAATTGTTGCTATTGCTTTATGCCATCAAACCAGAATAACTTCATAACTGACTCTCTAGTGGGTTTTCAGAGGCTATAAATTGCATAGGTGATGATTTTCCATGTTTCTCCTGCAAAGCGGCTGGTAGAGGTGCCATTGAGTAGGCAACACAACTCCTTACCAGTTCCAGGTATTTTATTCATAGGGTCCCTGTGCTCAACTCTCTGGAAATCAACAACAACATCAATAACAAGATAGATGTATCTATATGTTGTTAGTAGCTGTCTCATTGACTTTAATTTTTAGCGACTCTGAATAATGGATCTGAACCCTGTCCAATCCTGTGTCATCCTCTTTATTTCTTATATATTTCAATTTAGTGTTATAGTTGCAGTATTGATCCATCTTGTTAGGGGTCTTCTCCTTTGCTGACTCTCCACCTATTTTAGGAGGTCCCCCCTCCCCCAGGGAGTGGCCTCTCCTAACAATATACTCAAAGCATGTGAGACAAAGTTCCATAAGCCTTGATTTTAAGGAGCACTCTGGTTGCACATTCTCCAACACATGCTTGTTTGTTCTTTTGGCCGTTCGACAGTCAGTACTATTCTCCAATACCACAACCCAAAGACATTGATTCTTCTTCTATCCTCCTTAACAACTCAAACCAAAGAGGGGAAAATTAAGTAATTTTTATCAGCTTTTGCCTCCTGGAATTGACTGAACATGTACTAAAGATACCTTAGTAATAATAATTAGTGGCTGGAAGGCAAAATCTGGAAACTAAGAATTGATGGTCAGAAATTATGGACTTGTAAACATCATGAAAATCATCCATGAAGAATGCAAAAGATCATTACAAAGGCTAAAGAAGAAGAAAAGACCAAGATGGATGTCAGATGAGACTCTGAGTATTGCATTAGAGCACCAAGAAGCCAAAGCTAAAGGAAGAAATCAAAGAGCTGAACAGAAAATTTCAAAAGGCAGCTTGGGAAGACAAAGCAAGATGCTATAATGAAATGTTCAGAGAGCTGGAGTCAGAAAACCAAAAGGGCCAGATTCATTCAGCATTTCTTAAGCTGAAGGAGTTGAAAAAACAAATTCAAGCCACGGGTGGCAATACTTAAAGATATTTTGGGTAGAATGTTGAGTGATCCAGGAAGTTTCAAAAGAAGATGGAAGGAGTACACAAAGTCACTGTATCAGAAGGAATTGGCTGACACAGAGTAATTTCATGAAATAACATATGAGCAAGAACCTATGGTCATGAAGGAGGAAGTTCAAGTTGCTCTGAAGGGATTGACAAAAAACACGGCTCCAGGAGTTGACTACATACCAATTGATTCATTTCAACAAACAGACGCTGCCCTGGATGTGCTCAATAAATTGTCCCAGAAAATCTGGAGGACAGTCAGCTGGCCAACTGACTGGAAGAGATCAATATTTGTTCCCATTCCAAAGAAAGGTGACTCAACAGAATGTGGGAATTATCAAACAATATTATTGATATCACATGCAAGCAAGATTCTGCTGAAAATTATCCAAAAACATTTAGAACAACATGTCAACAGAGAACTGCCAGATATGCAGGCTGGATTTAGAAGAGGTCATGGTACTAGGGATATTATAGCTAATGTAAGATGGATCTTGGCCGAAAGCAGAGAATACCAGAGGAATGTCTATCTGTGCTTCATTGACTATGTAAAGGCGTTTGACTGTGTGGATCACAACAAGCTATGGCTGACACTGAGAAGAATGGGAATCCCAGAACATTTGATTGTGCTAATGCGAAACCTATACTTGGACCAAGAGGCAGTCATCAGAACAGAGCAGGGAAGCACTGGATGTTTCAAAATCAAGAAAGGGGTCCATCAGGGATGTATTTTGTCTCCATACCTTTTCAATCTGTATGCAGAACAGATCATCCAAGACGCTGGGCTGTACGAGGAGGAATGTGGCATCAGGATTGGTGGAAGAACCATCAACAACCTGCATTATACAGATGACACAACCCTGTTCACTGAAACTGAGGAGGACCTGAAGCACTTGCTGCAGAAGATCAAGGACTACAGTCTTCAATATGGATTGAAGCTCAATATCAAGAAAACGAAGATTCTCACCACTGGGCCACTTGGCAGCATCAGTATGGGTGGTGAAGAGATTGAGATAGTTTACAGTTTTAGTTTACTTGGTTCCACAGTCAGCACTGTTGGTAACAGCAGCCAGGAAATCAGGAGATGAATTGCATTGGGAAAGTCAGCTGTGAGGGACCTCTCAAGAGTACTGAAGTGCAGTGATGCCAGGCTGGAGCCTAAGGTGTGCCTGATCCAGTCTATAGTCTTTGCAATTATGTGCTATGCATCAGAGAGTTGGACAGTGAATAGGGATGATAGAAAGAGAATTGATGCCTTTGAGTTGTGGTGCTGGAGAAGAGTGTTGAATATACCATGGATTGCTAGGAGAACGAACAGGTTTGTCCTGGAGAGGGTGAAGGCAGAATGTTCCCTGGAGTCAAGGATTCTGAAGCTTCGTCTGATACATTTTGGGCATGTTGCAAGGAAGGACTGTGGAGAGTGGAGGGACAACACAGGAGAGGAAGACCCTAGATGAGATGGATCAATTCTGTGAGTGGAGTGGTGGGAATGAATGTGTTTGAGACAGTGAGTTTGACAGGATAGGACGGCGTTTAGGGCTCTTATACATAGGGTCGCTAGAGTCACAAGCGACTCGATGGCACATAACAACTACAACAACGACAACAAGCAGCAGCACAATACCATCTCACCCCAGCAACAAGAGCAAAGCTCAAAAGAGCAGCAAACAATGAAGGCTGGTAGGATGGGAAAGTAAAATGGTTCAACCACTATGGAAGGTAGTTTGGTGCTTTCTCAAAAAGTTGGAAATACCATTTGAGGCAGCAATTGCACCACTGGGAATAAACCCTAATGAAACAGAACCACCATCCAAACAGATATATGCACACCCATGTTTATTGATATGTTGTTCATAATAGTAAAGAGATAGAAGCAACCCAAATTTCTATTATCAAACGAATGGATAAAAAAGAATGGTATATTCAGACAATGGAATATTATGCAGCACTGAAAAATAATTAACTTGTAAAACATTACACAACAAGGGTGACCCTGGAGGACATAATGCTGAGTGAAATGCCTCTGTCTCTATAGAACAAATACTGCATAACACCACTATTATGAAGCAAGACTGACATGGGGGGCTGGGAGAAGAATAGGAAAAGAGTGGATCGGTAATGAACACTGCATTGGAACAAATGAGGGAGAGAACTGTTTAAAAGGAATATATGATTAGGCACTATATGTACAACAGCTTTCCAGAATAAGAGGTACATTACAAAGAAGACTAGGGGAGAGGAAAGGGGAAAGAGGAACAGAGGAAATTATGCAACAACAAATGAACATTAAAAAAATGAACTGGGGGAAGAGAGAGAAATGTGTAACAATGAATGAATAAAAAGACTTTTTTTCTGTAAACTTTCATCAAAATCACACTAAAATAAAAAATTTAAGTAACTAATTATGGCTGAAACTGAGGAGGACCTCATGCACTTGCTGCGAAGGGTCAAGGACTGCAGCCTTCAGAATGGACTGAGGCTCAATGTCAAGAAGACAAAGATTCTCACCACTGGACCAATTGGCAGCGTCAGGATGGATGGCGAAGAGATT
>NW_006400292.1:378669-379846 GCF_000299155.1 Elephantulus edwardii
CATACTTTGGCCATGTTGCCAGGAGGGATGGGTCCTTGGAGAGGGACATCATGCTTGGGAGGCTGGAGGGACTGCGCAGGAGGGGAAGACCCTCTATGAGAGGATTGATTCGGTGATTGGGGTAATCGGGATGGGTGTGTCAGAGGCAGTGCGGTTGGCGCAGGACAGAGCAGGGTTTAGGGCTGTTGTGCATAGCGTCGCTATGAGTCGAAAACGACTCGACGGCACATAACAACAACAACAACAAATTATGGACTTGGTGATAGAAATGGCATGAGATATAATGATTATAGCAGTGGTTTATTCATTACAAATAACAAATCTACAAATGACGACTGTACACATGGATCTCACCTTATGAGAAATCAGCTTGTCTACATCTGTGGAATGAATTGTTGGAGAAGCTCAACATTAGCTGTCAAAACCAGGCCAGGACCTGACTATATAACATACCATCAAGCAGTTATATGAAAGTTCAAATTGAAGCTGAAGAAAATGAAAATAAGTTCAAAACAACCAATCAATACAACTTGAGTCTATTCCACATGAGTTTAAAAACTATACCAAGAATAGCGTTGAGGCAGCAAACACTAATGATCAAAGGCCAGATGAGTTGTAAGATGATATCAAGGATATCGTCCACAGGTTTTTCTTGTTGTTATGTGCCATTGAGTTAACTGAGATCCATTGGGACACTATGAATAATGGCTCTGAACTTGCCCTATTCTGAGCCAAACTTACCATCTCTGACAAACCTGATCCATTGCCACAGTCACTGTGTCAATCCATCTCATTCAGGGTCTTCCTGTTGTGCACTGACCATCTACCCTTCCAAGCATGATGTCCTTCTTCTAGGGCTGCTCCCTCCTGGTAACACACCCGAGTATGTGAGAAGGAGCCTCAAAATACTTGCCTTTAAGAAGCAAATTGTTTTCACTCATTCCAGGACAGACCTATTTGTTCTCTTCGCAGTCCATAGTATGTTCTTCTCCAGTACTACAACTCAAAAGCATCAATTCTTTTGTGATCCTTATGCATTTTCCAGTTCTTAGATGCATAGCAAGCAATTGAGAAGACCATGGCCTGGATCAGTTGCACTTAATCTCCAGACTGACCTCATTGTTCTTTAGCACTCTGGAGAAACAGTGTATGTGTATGTGTATGTGTATGTGTATGT
>NW_006400292.1:383762-385240 GCF_000299155.1 Elephantulus edwardii
GGAACACTGCATGGTTCAAAATTGGGAAGGGCGTACGCCAGGGATGCATTGTATATATATATATATATATATATTGTCGTCGAGTTGTAGGCGACTCATATCAACCCTAGTTATGAAAGATCTGAACACTTGTATAACTTTCATCCTTTCTCCAGGTTCATGGAGTTTCTGGAGGCAAGCTATTTCAAAAGTGGATGCCATTCCTGTTTCCAACATTGTTTTAATTGGGAAGCTCCAACAAACCCTGTTCACCATGGGTAACCATTATTGTATTTGACACATCTGTGACACAGTGTTCAGCTTCACAGCAACCACGAGTTAGCTCTGTACAGCAAGTGAACAGACTAGGACTATACAATCTAGAAGAATGTTTGACCCTACCAAATTTAAGAACCAGAGTATGGTTCAAACTCCATCGGCTCCATCATTCCAAGTTCTCCCATAACCATGCATTCTCATTGACTCTCACCACCCCAAAACTCCCATATGGGAGCATTCTGCTGATTCTTCAGTCTCTGTCTAATCTGATGCCACATGTTTCTTCATAGAACCTAATTTGTTTAATGATTTGTCCACCCTATACACTGAGTACATATATAAAGAGAAGATGAACAAAGACCTGGAGCCATTGAATAACTATCATCATTTCTCCAAGTTTTTAGTCTTTCCATGGGCATGTAGTTTAGGAAGTGGATGCCAATCCTACTTTTAACTCTGAATCAATATGGGAGCTCCAACAAAAACTGCCTATGATGTGTAGCCAATTATGGTGTTTGACATACTTATGGCCCATTACAAAGAGAGAGGAGGAAGAAAACACCAAACTGGATGTCAGAAGAAACTCTGAATATTGCACTGGAGCAGAGAAGCCAAAGCAAAAGGAAGAATTCAAGATGCTAAAGAGCTGAACAGAAGATTTCAAAAGGCACTGCGGGATGGCAAAGTAAAATATTAAAATGAAATAGGCAAGGAACTGGAGTCAGAAAATCAAAAGGGCTGAACTTGCTCAGCATCAAGGATGCTTTAGGCAGAATATTAAATGATCCAGGAAGAATTCAATGGTCCAGGAAGTATTAAAAGAAGATGGGAAGAATATTCAGAGTCTCTGTAGCGAAAGGAATTGGCAGACACAAAAGAATTTATTGAAACAACATATGAGCAAGAGCCTATGGTGATGAAGGAAGAAGTTCAGGCTGCTTTGAAGGAAATAGCAAAAAAAAGGCCCCAGGAATAGATGGTATACCAATTGACATATTTCAGCTAACACATGCTACCCTGGACGTGCTCACTAAGTTGTGTCAAGAAATCTGGAGAACAACCACTTGGCCAACTGACTGGAAGAGATCTGTATTTGTTCCCATCCCAAAAAAAGGTGACCCAACAGAGTGTGGAAACTATAGAACAACATAATTGATTTCACATGCAAGCAAGATTCTACTGAAGATTGTCCAAAAATGACTGGAGTAGCACATCAGCAG
>NW_006400292.1:385977-387555 GCF_000299155.1 Elephantulus edwardii
CTCTCCAAAGTACTGAAGAGCAATGGTATCTCTGTGGAAACTAAGGTGCATCTGATACAGGCCATGGTCTTTGCAATCACTTGTTATGCATCAAAGAGTTGGACAATGACCAAGGAGGATAGAAGGAGAATTGATGCCTTTGACCTGTAGTAATGGAGAAGAGTATTGAGAGTACCATGGACTGCTAGGAAAACAAACAGATTCATCCTGGAAAGGGTTAAACCGGGCTGCTCCTTGGAAGCAAGGGTTCTGAGGCTACATCTAACATACTTTGGACATGTTGTAAGGAGGGACCGGTTTTTGGAGAGGGACATAATATTTGGTAGGGTAGAGAGACAGCGCAGGAGGGGAAGGCCCTCTATGAGGTGGATTGATTCAGTGATTGGGGTAATCAGGATGGGGTGTCAGAGACAGTGCAATTGGCACAGGACAGAGCAGAGTTTAGGGCTGTTCTACATAGGGTCGCTATGAGTTGCAGGCGACTCATCGGCACTTAACAACAACAATAACAAGGTGCATCTGATACAGGCCATGGTCCTTGCTATCACTTGTTATGAGTCAGAGAGTTGGACAATGACTAGGGAGGATAGATGGAGAATTGATGCCTTTGAACGGTGGTGCTGGAGAAGAGTGTTGGATGTACCATAGATTGTTAAAAAAACAGATTCAACCTGGAGAGGATTAAACCAGGCTGCTCCTTGGAGGCAAGGATTCTGAGGCTTCGTCTGACATACTTTGGACATGTTGTAAGGAGCGATGGGTCCTTGGGGAGGGACATCATGCATGGGAGAGTGGAGGGACAGCACAAGAGGAGAAGACTCTCTACGAGGTGTATTGATTCAGTGACAGGTAATTGGGATGGGTGTATTGGAGACTGTGTGATTGGCACAGGACAGAGCAGAGTTTAGGGCTGTTGTACATAGGGTCGCTAAGAGTCACCAGCGACTCGACGGCACATAACAACAACATAACAACATGGCCTATTTGTCCATCATTACAGCAGTTGTATCTTATATCAGTAGAGCAAATAGATAGACCTCTTCTGTACCACTCTAAAGAGTGTTCATCCAAAATCAATTAACAATAACCAAGATTCACAACACACTAGTCCTCAGCCTGCAGTTGTGGCCAAACTTTTCAGTATTTTAACGTGCTTCCAAATGCTGGCGGACTATGGGCCAGAGACCAACAATTCATCTGGCAAGTCCCCTCTGCTGACACCCACTTGACAAAAATGAAAGCCATAAGAGCCTCAAGTGTTCCATGAGTGTCCCTCCTAAAGGCGCTAGAGGCCATCCTAAGGTCCAACTTGAGCCGCGATTCACAACACACACAACTCAGCCTGTTATATATACATAACTGTATAACTACTGTTACAGCTGTTTTTGGATAATCTTCAGTAGATTCTTGCTTGCATGTGAAATCAATGATACTGTTTTGTAGTTTCACACTCAGTTGGGTCACCCTTCTTTGGAATGGGAACAAACACAGATCTCTTCCAGTCAGTTGGCCAAGTGGTTGTTCTCCAGATTTCTTGGCACAACTTGGTGAGCACATCCAGGGCAGCATCTGTTAGTT
>NW_006400292.1:388890-389978 GCF_000299155.1 Elephantulus edwardii
GTGCCTGATACAGGCCATGGTCTTTGCAATCACTTGTTATGCATCAGAGAGTTGGACCAATGACTAGGGAGGATAGAAGGACAATTGATGCCTTTGAGCTGTGGTGCTGGAGAAGAGTATTGAATGTTCCATGGACTGCCAAGAAAACAAACAGGTCAATCCTAGAGAGGGTTAAACCAGGCTACTCCTTGGAGGCAAGGATTCTGGGACTTCATCTGACATACTTTGGACATATTGTAAGGAGAGACAGGTCCTTGGAGAGGGACATCATGCTTGGTAGGGTAGAGGGACGGCGCAGGAGGGGAAGACCCTCTGTGAGGTGGATTGATTCAGTTACTGGGGTAATCGGGATGGGTGTGTCAGAGGCCATGAGATTGGCACAGGGTAGCGCAGGGTTTAGGGCTGTTGTACATAGGGTCGCTATGAATCGCAAACGAGTCGACGGCACATAACAAGAACAATAACAATATAACTACACACACACAGCAGTATATATACACATTACAGTATATATACAAAACAGTATATATACATATATACAGAACAGTATGTATATACACATAACTATATACACACACACACACACACCAGTACATATATACACACTCATAACAATATATATACATAACAGTATATAAATACACATAACAGTATACGTATATATAAGTATACATATATAACAGCATATATATATATATCAGTATATATATCGATATATATAGTAGCATATATGTATAAAACAGTATATGTAACAGATGAATATATACATAACAATATGTGTATACACACACAACAGTGCATATATGTATACACATAACAGTATATATATATGCATAACTCTGCGCGTGTGTATATATATCTACTGTTATGTATATATGTATATATACTGTTATGTATATAAATACACACATATACTCTTATGTGTATGGATATATACTGTTGTGTGTGTATATATATATGCATGCGGTTATGTGTATATATTGTTATGTGTTATGTGTATATATACTGTTACATTTATGTATATATATGTGTGTGTATATAGACATATACATCATATACATACATTGTCATATACATACACATCATAT
>NW_006400292.1:392263-393098 GCF_000299155.1 Elephantulus edwardii
ATGCTATTGTTGTTAAGTTCCAAGTCATAGGCGACTCACAGTGACCCTATGAACAAAAGACCTGGACACTTGTATAACTTTCATCCTTTCTGCAGGTTCAATCTATTTTGGAAGTGGATGTCACTCCTGCTTCCAAGCTTGTTTTAATCGGGGAGCTCCACCAAACACTGTACACCATGGGTAAACATTATTGCATCTGACACATAAAAAAAAAAAGAGAAAACCACCCAAACATTCTACAATGTCCTTCCATCAAAACAAGAGAGCCCATCTTACAGAGTCAAGCCGCTCCACCCAGTTTCCAAAATGGAGACAAGGTCTTGGCATTAAATTCAGGTGTTCTCCTGGAGGTCTTATTGACTCTAAACAGGAGGTTTAAATAAAGAAAGCAACCTACTCAGACCCTCAATTAAAACAAGAATGCCATCATACAGCATCAAGCCAATGGAAGTACAAAATGGAAAACAAGGGCTTTACATTTATTGTTGTGGTCGTTAAGTGTCATCTATAACTAGCCCCACAAACAAAAAACTTTAAATTTGTTTTGTAACTATTGTCCTTTCTTTAAGTTTATAGAGTTTCCACAGGCTTATTTAGGAAGTGGATACCACTTCTGCTTCCAAGCCTTAATCTGTTAGCTAACCAGATATTGTCAAACATATGTAACCATTATGGCACTTGACAGACCAATGGCACAACGTTCAGTATCACAGCAGTCTATGTTGTTGTTGTTGAAGTTCTTGTTATGTGCCATCGAGTCGTTTCCGACTCACAGCGACCCTATGCACAACAGCTCTAAACCCTGCTCTATCCTGCGCCAACCGCACCGCCTCTG
>NW_006400293.1:0-524 GCF_000299155.1 Elephantulus edwardii
CAGGAGGGGAAGCCCCTCTATGAGGTGGATTGATTCAGTGACTGGGGTAATTGGGATGGGTGTGTCAGAGGCAATGAGATTGGCACAGGATAGAGCAGGGTTTAGGGATGTTGTACATAGGGTTGCTATGAGTCGCAAACGACTCGATGGCACATAACAACAACAACAACATCTGAAGATGTTCATTTTTTTACTCACTGTACTTGGAATTCATTTAAGGGGTCTTCTATATTACTTTATTATATTACATATTTCTAGTAATAGGGTTATGACCAAGTCAGAGTAGTTAAGAAACTACTTTAATTCTAGGTAGAATGTTTGTTTCATTTCCTACAAGTTATTGTAAGAAAACAAAATATGGATTCATTTTTGTCATACAAATAGGGTAGAATATTATACTGTAACATCCTAGTATATTATGGAAAATATCTTTGATTAAAGCATACTTTGGCCATACATCTTCCTTAACTTAAAATCTTCCTAAGTAAACATGTTTGAAAACAATGAAAGAATCCTTTCTTTTA
>NW_006400293.1:624-12807 GCF_000299155.1 Elephantulus edwardii
TCCAGCTCTCTGATGCATTGCAAATTATTGCAAAGACCATGGCCTTGATCAGGTGCACCTTGGTCTCTAGAATGACACTGCTGCTTCTCTGTTTTCTCGAAAGTGCTCTGACAGCAGAGTATATAATGCAATTTATCTTTTGATTTCCTGACTACTGGTGCCAAGAATGTTGATTGTGGAGTTGTAATTGTTTACAACCTCAGTGTCTTCTCCATCTATCATGGTGCTGCTAATTGGCCAGTGGCGTATGATATACAGCCTCTGAAAATGCTAGAGGGTCAGCTTTGAGTTTGTTCTATCTCAACAGCACATGAAAACAATATTAAAAAATTGATTAAGCTAAAAAAAAAAAATTGATTAAGCTACTTATAACAAGAAATTGTTGTTGCTTAGTGATGAGATCACATTCCTGAATTTTGAAAGTAGTTGTTCTTCTGTACAGTTGGATTGTCCATGTTCAAAGAAGGCTTCTAAGTGAGCATCATTTTTTGGGAAAAAAACAACAAAAAAACAAACAAAATCATAAACAAAAAAATTTTTTTAAACTTTTTAACAATTCCTGAAATTTATATTTTTAGTAAGTTTATAAGACTTCCCTCAATATAAATAAAGGCATTTCTGCTAAGCCATAGTGAGAAAATTCCCTCCCCATTCCCCCATGGTATGAGCCAAACCAAAAAATCTTGAAGGAGAGAAATTTTCAGTTTAATCAATCATTTTCTGTCTTAATTTCCAGTCAAACATGTTTGGCATCTTGGAATCAACTTGTAGATAAATAAAAAATGATAAAAAATTACTCAGATATCCTGGAAAACTCCTTCATAATCTTTAACAACAAGCACACAAATTTCTGCATTAAAATTAGAATGTATTGACATACATAATTACTTTTCAAGTGTTTGTTGAGACCACTTCCCCAGGACATATTCTTTATTTATAATATTAATCTCATTCCTTTCAGAATCCTATCCAATATGTAGTTAATATTCAAGAAGAAAATTTATGTTAAATATGTAGTTCATCTAGAAAGGACAAATATAATTCAAAGTGTTACATTGTGTTGACCTTTTATATTATCTTTAAACTTATGTGTACTTGTAATATATTTGCCTCAGCAGTTTGAGTCCACCAGCCATGGTGTGAGAGATTGATGGGCAATCTGCAGTAACGTTTTCATCCTCAAAAAGCCCACTAGTGGGTCAGTTATGAACCAAATTTGACCAGCTGGTAATGTGTGAGTAAGTAAATTAAGAGATGCAAACCGTCTGGTAATTATTTTCCAAACATACTTGATAAAAAGGGTTTTTCAAATTACAAAAATAATTATGGGAACTTCCACCTGAAATAATGTATAGTAACCAAATACATTAATCAGATCCATTCCTAGGTTCAAATTAAAAATAGCTTGCTCACTGGGGAGAAATTTTAATGACTATGCAACTTTGATAAATAAGGCACCTCTTTCACTGCCAGATAAAGAAGGAAGTTTTATTTTATTGCTTTTCTCAGCCACTATGTAAAAGTTGCATGAAGGCATATCATATTTGAACAGGGGGTAAACCAACACCAGAAAAACAAAGCAGCAACAATAACAAATCAACCACCACTTTTTTCTTATGAAAGCTACATTTTTTCTCTATAACTTTAAGTGTTTATCATGATTTTGATGTGCTTTGCTAGCATTAGAGCTATGATATAAATGATTGTGCTAAGCTTTCAAATGTCTGGGTTGTGCCACTTATTTTTTCAATTATGTTTTCTTAAAACATTTTTATATTAATTGATATTTCAATGAAAATTTATAGAGAACTTGAATTTCTGTTAATTCATTGTTGCACATTTTCCTCCCTCCGCACCCTCCCCAGTTCGCTTTTCTCTTTGAAAAAAAATATTTTATTGTCCACAATTTCCTACCCCCACTTCCCACCCACAGTCCACTTTGCTATGCAGTTCTTATTCTGGACTGTTGTCATGAAAACAATATGTAGTCATATATTACTTTTAAACAGTTCTTTCCTTCATCTGTGTCAGTGCAATGTAATTGTATATATTCTCTTAGTTTCTCCCCAATCCTCATGTCAGTATGGTTGTATAACAATGACATTATTCAGTATTCATCCTTTTGTTACTGAACTATTTCACTCAGTATAAGGTCCTCCAGGGTCACCCATTTCATATAATATTTTATGAGTTCCCTGTTTTCAGTGCTGCATAGTATTCCATTGTGTAAATATACCCCAGCTTCTCTATCCATTGGCTTGTTGATGGGCACATGGGTCTTTTCATTTTTTTTGCTATTGTGAACAGTGTAGCAATAAACAGAGGTGTGAATATATCTGTTTGGGTGGCAATTGTGATTTCTTTAGGGTACATTCCCAGTAGTAGAATTGCTGAGCCAAATAGTATTTTTATTTCCAACTTTTTGAGAAAGCATCATACTGCCTTCCATAGTGATTGTACCATTTTACAATTCCATCAACAGTAAATAAGGGTTCCATTATCTCCACCACCTCTCCAGCATTTGTTGTTTGTTTCTCTGTTGAATTTTACTATTGTTAATGGGACGAGGTGGTATCTCATAGTTGTTTTGATTTGCATCTCTCTTAGAGCTAGGGATTTTGAACATTTCTTCATGTGTTTGTTCACCATTGAATGTCTTCTTTAGTGAAGTGTCTTCATATCCTGTGCCCATTTTGTGATTAGGTTGTTTATCTTTCTCTTGTTGTGGTGCTGGCAATTATATTTTATGATCCAATTTATACTGTAAACTTAAAATGATCATGTAATTGTATACTAATGTAATTATAAAATAAAGACAAAACTAAGCAAAATGTTGTTGAGCCAACTCAGAGGCATGGGTCCTACAAACTAAGTAAAATTGCCTATATGTTTCTAAGTATATTAATTTTTTTGCTAAAACGACAACCATATTTTTCTCCTGTAAACTGGATGGATGATGGATTCAAATCACTGAACTTTGGTTAGCATTCAAATATTTAACCACTTAAGAAGACAATCAGGGCTCTTCTTTATAGGTGAGTAAAATTTCCATTATAACTTTATGAAACTATGTCTAAATCAGAGACAAAATACAGTAAGAAGAAAGATGTTATTTTTGTTTTGTTAGGGACCATTGAGTCAAGCATGACATATGGCAAACCTATGAAAAATAGACTTGAATCCTACCCTGCCCTTTGGCACCCTCATCATCTCTGATACACTTGAGACCATTTCTGAAGTCACTTTGCCAATCCATCTCATTGGAAGTCTTCCCTATCTTTCACTGACCCTCCACATTTCCAAGTATGCTATTTCTGAACTGTAGCCTCTTTTAACAACATGTCCAAAATATGATAGATGACGTTTTACCATCCTGTCTCCAAGTAACACTCTGGCTTCACTTTTTCCAAGACATTTGCTCATTCTTTTTACAGTCAGTGAGATAGTCCGTACTCTTTTCTAACACCACAGCTCAAAGAAATGTACTCTTCTGTAATTCTTATTCATTGTCCAGCATTCATATGCTTAACAAGTGACTGAAAAGACTGGTCTGAATCAGGTGCACCCTACTCTCAAAACTGACATTGTTGCTGGTCAGTATTTTGGTGATATCTGTGATAGTGGACTTGGTCAAATCAGTACAGTTCCTAATCTCCTGATTACTGATACCAAGGTGATTTATCATGGATCCAAGTGAGATAACAGCATTGACAGTTTAAATCTTTTATGCACTTATAATGATGTTGCCTTTTGACCTAGTGGTATTTTCTTGATATTGAAATGTAGTTTATATTGAAGTCTGTAGTCTTTAATATTCTGCGCAAAGTGTTTCTCGTCCTCCTCATTGTCAACAAAAAGGTTGTGAAAGTTCTATGAACTTTGATAAATGTTGATAGTGGTAGACGGGGTTCAGGCCTTTTGTTCATGTGGTCACTATGAGTTGTGCTTGACTTGAAGACAATCACCACCACCACCAACTACAACAACAATAACAACAACCTGTTCTTAACACAGGTTATTGATGAATCTTCCTCCTGGTGCCGCTTTCTACTTCCTAGATTGGATTCATAAATTATTTGCTCAGCATACAGATTGAACAGATATGGAGAAAATACAAAACCCTGCCATATACCCTTCCTGATTTGAAATCATGAGGATTATTTTAAATCAAGAGCCATTTGCTGTTCAGACAACAACTTCGTGGTCTAGATATAGATTTCAAATATGCACAACTAATTATTCTGGGATTTCCATTCTTTTCAATGTTAGCTATAGTTCATGGTGATCACACAAATTTTGTGATCAACATTTGAAATTATTGTATCAAATGCCATTGTGTAATCAATAAAAAACGTCAACAGAGATATCCCTGGTGCCACAGCCTCTTCTAAATCCATCTTGAACTTCTGTCAGTTCCCCATGAATCTAATATTGCAGTACTTATTTTTTCATATCCTTCAGTAGTATTTTGCTTGAATTTGATATTCATGATATTGTTCAATGATTTCCATATTCTGTTGGGTCACCTTTCTTGGGAATGCAAGCAAATATGAGTGACCTTCAGTCAGTTGGCCAAGCAGCTCTCTTCCATATTTCCTGGCATACACTTGTAAGCAACTTAAGAGTAGCATCTGTTAATTGAAAAAATGTGAATCGGGTTCACTCTATTCCTGGAACCTTACTTTTTGCCTATGTCTTCAATGCAGTTTTAACTTCTTCCTTTGTTGTCATTGGATATTGTTTATTCAATACTTACAATATTTTTTGGAGTTGACAAATTATTTTTAGTGTAGTGATTGTTTTCTTTCTTTTGATGCTTCCTGGATCTTTCAATATTTTGCCCTTTGCATTTCTCAGAATTGCATCGTAACCTTTATTTGTTCTTTCAGCGCTTGCAGCTTGATAATTCTGAGTGCTTTCCTTTTATTCTCTCTCTCAAGCTTTGTGCACACTTTGTTATACTACTTTTCTATGTCTTCTCAAGCTTCCCTTTGAAGTCTCTGTTCAGTTATTTTATTCAGCATATCTTACTGTAGTCTTGGCTTCTTGATGTTCTTATACAATTTTCCAATTTCTTCTGATAACCATTTTTGTTTTATCTTTCTATATTTGAAATAACCTTTTGCTCCATTCATAAATGATACCCTTGATTTCATCCCACAATTCATTTGGTCTTTGTCTCAAACCTATTTTTAAGATTGTGGTGGCTGATTTTGGCTTCTGCTCACTACATAAAGAGGAACTGTCTCTATCAATAATATCCATAGCAGCAAACAGATAGCTGCTTGATCAGACATGCTACCCTCTAGGCTTCTGCACCTATTTCTACATATCAGTGGGTCAAATTTCATTGTAGACTCACAGACTTTACTCACTGTTGGGTTTATTAAGAAAATAAGTTGGAGAGTGGGAGAGGGAAGGAATAACACCCAATGCAAGCCCAGGATAAGATATATCAACAAGGCACAATTCCTCAACTAGTGAAAGTGCAGTTAGTTAGGTGCAGTTCAGTATCACAAATACAAGAAGCCTCTGGTTTCCTCAATCATACAGCAAACACTGTCTCAAGAGTAGTTACAAGTTAGCATTTCTTCAGTCATCCAGCAAGCCAAATCTTTAACTGTGGCCTTTAACTCAGAGCAGTTACAAAACAACTTTTCCTCTTATTATAATAGTAACACCATAGTCTCTTCATAACCTCTCCACCACTGACACATCCAGGGTAACTCACTGCATTTGCAACTTTCTCTCTTATGTTGGTTCCATAGCTGTTGATGATTTGCAAACCATGTGTCCACAAGATAGCTGGAGATCATGTGCCCCATTGGGGGCTAACACAATGGCTAGAAAAGCCAACTTTCAAAGGTTCTGATAACTTAAAGATAAATTTTTAATTTCAGTGTGATATATCCAGTGTGATATACCCATATTTTGGTTTTCAAGGGTTTGTTTTAATTGATGGTATATTCTGAAGTCAGTACCTGGCCTCATTCTGTCTGCTAATATAGAACTCCAATGATTCTTTCCACAGATGTAGTAAATCTGATTTCTATGCAGTCAGTCAGATGGAGTCCATAAGTAAAGTCACATTTTATGTTTTTTTTTTCAAAAGGGAAAACCCCACATATTTTGCTAAAAATAAAATCGAAGATTATACAAAATGTACAAATAATAACAATAAATAAAATAAATGTAAACAAAAATGGCCATACTTGATTTATAGCAAATGTCTGTTGTCAGACTAATTATAAAAGATCTGCTAAACTCTAGGAAAATCTAATGGCCTAGGGTTAAAAATCTGTGCTGTCAACCCAAAGGCACATTGTTTGAATATAATAGTTGCTCTGAGGGAAAACTATGGGTGATCAACCTCCTTTGTGTTTCTGAAAACCTGCTGGAGAGTTCACTATGGATTACTTCCTACTGATGGTACATAACAAAATTTTAAAGTAAACCCATTTAACATAATCAATACACTTGACACATTTAAAATAATCAGAACAGGAGATCAGGAAAGTGATCTTGCACTGGAAGAGTTTGCAGTCAGGGACTTCTCCAATTTCTTGAGCAGCAGTGATTTTAGTTGAGCACTAATGTGCACCTGATTCAGGCAATAGTCTTTTCAATCAGTTGCTGTACTGCTAAGAGCTGGATATTGAATAAGATGACAGAATACAAATTGATGGCTTTGAGTGGTGGCTTTGGAGAAGATTATTCAATTATCTCATGGTTCTGCCAATAGAACAAACAGATATGTCTTGGAGAAGGTAAAGCCTGAGTGCTCCTTGGAGCAACAATGAAAAATCTCAGTCTCATATTGCTAGGAGTGGCTATTTCTTGTAGAGGAACATCATGCTTGGGAAGGTGGAGGGATGGGGAAAAAGAGGAAGACAATCAGGCAGATTTACACAGTGACTACAGCATTGGGCTCAAGTGGGTCAGAGATTGTGAGGATGGTAGAACGATAGAACAAGGTTTAGATTTGTTCATAGAGTTGCTGAGTTGTACTTGACACTGTTGCTCTTGTGTACTGTCAAATCAAAACCAACCCATAGCTGACGCTCCAGCAGTTTTTCAGAGGCAATTAATTACACAGGAGAAGATTGTCAATACTTCTCCAGCAGAGTAGCTGATTGATTTAAATTGCATGCCTTTGGGATTGTAGTGCAGCTTCTTGCCACTAGGCCACACCTAACAACAAAAACAAAAACTCAAAATAAAAAGATGAGGTGCCAGAAGAACAAATAAATCTCTTAGAAGCAGTGCAACCATGGTGCTCCCTACAGGTAAGTAAAGTGAAACTTCATGTCATATACTTTGTGTATAATATCAGGAGAGGTCAGATCCTGGGGCGGGGGAGGGGGGAAACACCAAAAAACATCGTGCTGAGAAAGTTAGAGGATTATTAACAAAGGAAAGAATGATGCTCAATGAGGTGGAATGGCATAATGTCTTTAACAATAGACTTGAGCATGTTGAAGAGCATGAGGATGCAGCAGAGTAGGGCAAAGTTCTGATTTGTTTTTCATTGGGTCACTGTGAGTCATAGTTGGGTCAATGGCACCGAGCAACTGCGACTTACAATAAAAATGGTAGAGCTTAATTAAGAAAGAGCAAAGGTCCATCTGGACCTGGAAGAAACAGAATTCACAAAGTGAAAATGGCTGCTCCGTGAGACAATGAAGAAAAAGACATTTTTTATTTATTTGGTGTGTTGTTTTTTTTTTCCCCAAGGAAGCAAGAAACACAAGTTTCAAAATCCTTAAATGGATGAAAGACAAAGAAGTTAGTTAATGGTTGTATATTAAAAGTGGGAGAGTGATAGGTGGAGGTAGGTGTCAGAATTATGAGATAATATCTCACCACAGCAACAATAGTAAAATTCAACAGAGCAGGCAACAACAAATGCTGGTGAGGTTGTGGAGATAATGGAACCTTTATTCACTGTTGGTGAGATTGTAAAATGGTGCAACCACCATGGAAGGCAGCAGCATAGCGCTTTCTCAAAAAGTTGGAAATAGAAATGCCACTTGACCCAGCAAGTGCACTATTGGGAATATAACCTAAAAAAAAACAAAAAAAACAACCAACACTGAACTTCCACTCAAACAGATATATGCACACCTGTTTATTGTTGTGTTGTTCACAATAGCAAAGAGATTGAACCAATCCACGTGCCCAGCAGCAAATGAATGGATAGAGAAACTGGTATATTCACACAATGGAATATTATGTAGCACTGAAAAACAGGAATTCATGAAATATTATACAAAATGGGTGACCCTGGAGGTCATTATACTGAGTGAAATATCTGAGTCATAACAGGACAAATACTGAATAATGCCACTGTTATAAAATAGGACTGGCTTTGGGAGTTGGAGGGAAACTAAGAAAAGAGGGGGTAAATAATGAAGACGGCTTTGGAACAGGTGAGGGAAATAATTTTTTAAAAGGAATATATAATTAGGCATTATGTGCATAAGAAATGTGTAACAAAGTGGACTTGGGTGAAAGAGAGGGAAGAAATTCTGCAACAATTAATTAATTTACTAAAGAGAAAAGCAAACTGGGGAAATAGGGAGGAAAATGTGCCACAATGAATAAATGGAAATCCAAGGTTTCTGTAAAGTTTCATCAAAATCACAATAGCAAATTATATATATTTATATCTCCTAAACATAACCATGGCTTGTTTTAATTGCACAGGGAAAATTACTTTTAATTTGGTGCAGTACTTAGGTGTCTGCTCTGTTTTCTCTTTTTGAAATCTCCTCTGTGGACTCACTACACTGAGATATAACAAAGCATTAGGAAAAAATAGATATGTATATATGAATGCCAAGGACAAATAAAAGGATAGAAAGAAAATGACTTGTGGTTTTTTTCACAGACAAATTTTCATAGCCTAAACCTATCATCTATTTTAAAACATTGCAATTTGTATTAAATTAGAGTCAATTTTATCTTACTAATATATAATTTATTTTTCATATAAGGTACAACACAAAGCTTGAAACACCAAAAGAAAAATTTATGGTTGACTTCAAAATCCAGTATTCTAATGATGTTTAATACAATAACTAAATGGAAAAGTTTGAATTAAGGAACATTTTATATTCTTCCCTTTTATTAAACATTTCTTCTAATAGGGCAAAAAAAATTCTTGTGCTCAAAATGCATCCAAAAGTTATAATATGAAAAGTTTGACAGAGCCACAATGACTTGCTAAGTCTATCAGTGGAAACTTCACACTGACCTGGGTAAGACTGCTAATTTAATTTTATCGTTTCAAGTGAAAGTGACTTCAAACCAAGGGAGACTAATCTCAACAGTAAGCCTAATTGCAAATGCCTCAGTACATTATGCAGATAATAACAGCTCCCTTGTGGATAATAGAAGTTAGCAAGAGTACCGAAAATTACACTGTCTTTTGCCATAGTAAAAATGAACAGATATTGCAGCTTATCTCTTGATCCACACACTAAAATGGAAATTGCTTTCCAGGCTTTACTAATTTTAGTGGCAGGATATTATATAATGTATCCCCTCTCCCTTTTGCATCTGATTAAATTTAAAAGCATATCCAGAGCACATTTGAAAAGAAAAAACAAACAAACAAACAAACCAGGAAGAGGAACATCTAGTCATGTGAATGTCTATTATTTTACATTTTTTTATCACCAGCATTCATTATGATATCTTGAATAAATTGATATTTCCGTTGCAAATGAACCTATATTAAATTTAAAAATATATCACTATCTATATAACTGTGAAATCTGAATGTACTTAAAATGGCCATGAGTTCCGAAACCTCATACAATATAAATTAAACACCTCAAATGCCATTATGAAGCATTGAAATGTTTAATATGTGCACATAAATGTAAATCATTTCAGTAAATTATGACAAGGAAAGTTGATTCTTAAGACTTCCTTAGCTCCAAAATTATATTAATAGTCAAGTCATGGAATGGAAAGAGTTTTTGCAGATACACCTTGTAGGAAAACTAGAGAGTGCATAACAATCGACTTTTTTGGATGATATTGTAATGAGAAATACTAGATTTAGGAATACTTCAGTATATTTGAGTCTTCTCCTGACTTCATTTCAATGTGACCAGTGATTCACAGGACAATACTAGACAATTAATATACAAATTCTACTTTTCTCTTACATTGTTTATCCAGTACACTCAGTAATGTAATATATTCATTGGCACACTTATAAAATTTGCAGATGTCTTTGATGACATTCTGAAAAATACTGAATTATCTATTTCTGAGTTATACTTGAAATTCAACTCATGTTTATTCTATTTAAGCATTTAGTTCTACAGCCTGATAGGACTTGCTGCCATTTTTTAAAATTTTTCCTTTAACTAAGCTTTTAAAAATAGTTTATGTCAAGCAAGGCTATCTCTCACACAACAGGTCAACATGAGTCAGTACCAACTTGATTGTAGCTGGTTTTTACTTAAATCAAGTTTTTATAGCATAAAACAATTTATGATTTAAAAAGATAAAATATTCTTTTTTAAAAAAAGTGGATTCCAAATATCATTTCTTAAATTAGTATATGAAGATTCTGATGTCTGAGCATTCTTGGGTAATTGCAAAAGATGTACAGAATTTTTCTGTAAAGTTCTGTTCTGGGAATATATTTACATTATTTTTTTCTAATGACCTACAGCTGGGTTTGGAAGAAGCTGTGGCACTAAGGATACCATTGTCAATATCAGATGAATCTGAGACAAAAGCAGAGATTTCAGAGGGACATCTATCTGTGTTTCATTGACTGTGCAAAGGCATTTGAGTGTGGACCCAACAAATTGTGGCTAATCTTGAGAAGTATGGGAATCCCAGAACACCTAACTGGGCTCATGTTACACCTATTCTTGGACCAGGAGACAGCCATCAGAACAGAGCAAGTAAACACTTCATGGTTCAAAATCAGGAACAGGGTGCTCCAGGGATCTGTCGTGTCTCCATACCTTTTCAGTATGTATGCAGAACAGATCACTTGAGAGACGTCAGGACTGGAGGAACTTGCGATATATAGGATACACAACCTTACTTGCTAAAGGTGAGGAGGGCCTTAAACAACTGTTGCAGAGTGTCAAAGACTGTAGTCTGCAATATGGATTGAAGCTTAACATGAAGAAAACAAAGACTCTCACCACTGGACCAACTGGCAGCATCATGACTGATGGAGAAGAGATTGAGATTGTTAATTATTTCAGCTTCCTTGGTTTCATAACCAACACATCTGATACCAGCAGTCAGAAAATCAAAAGACAAATTTTATTGGGAAGATCTGCTGTCATGGACCTCTCCAAAGTGTTGAAGAGCAGCAATATCAATCTAGAAACTATGGTGCACCTAATCCAGGCCATAGTCTTCTCAATTCCTTGTTAGGCACCAGAGAGCTGGGCAATGATCAAGGATGACAGAACAGGAATCAATGACTTTGAGCTGTAGTGCTGGTAAGAATTTTGAACAAATTATGTACTACGAAGAGAACTAACAGATTTGTCCTGGATAGGTTGAAATCAAGCTGCTCTTTGGAGAATCTGTCTCATGTACTTTGGTCTTGTAACCAAGAGAGGCCAGTCTTTGTGAAGAGATAATATGCTCAGAAGGGTTGAGGGACAGCACAGAAGATGAAGAACCCAGAAAAGATGGACTGACAAAATGACTGGGGTAATGAGGGTAGGTGTGTCAGAGACAGTGAGATTAGCTCAGGATAGAGCAAGTTTCAGTGCTATTGTGCATAGGATTGCTTTCAGTCACAAGTGAGTTGATGACACATAAGAACAACAACTCTTCCAATTTAAGGAACTGACGATTCAAAAGACACTTACTAAAGAGGTCCAAGAAGACAAAGATTCTCACCACTGGACCAATTGGCAGCATCAGGATGGATGGTGAAGAGATTGAGATTATTCACGGCTTTAGTTTGCTCGCCTCCATGCTCAACACTCTTGGCACCAGCAGCCAGGAAATCACAAAACGTATTGCGATGGGAAAGTCTGCGGTTAGGGACCTCTCCAAAATACTCAAGAGCAACAGTGTCTCTCTGGAAACTAAGGTCCGCCTGATACAGGCCATGGTTTTTGCAATCACTTGTTATGCATCAGAGAGTTGGACAATGACTAGGGAGTATAGAAGGAGAATTGAGGC
>NW_006400293.1:16657-30412 GCF_000299155.1 Elephantulus edwardii
GAGACACTGGTCACAGCATAAGAAACTGTCAGAAGTCGATGTATTTGGAATCACAGAAGTCAAAGAAGCTTCAGATATAAGCTATCAGATCAAGGGCGGGACAATGAGAGATCGATGTTGAAGAGAGTGGGTAGGAGTGGATAGGTATCCAGGCGGATGGTGGAGGAGGGAAATAAGTGAGTAAAGACACGTGGGCTAAGGGCAGGGACAACACTGATACAAATGGTTAACTCCACAATAAGGGATGTATCTTTCACTTTTCTGTAAAACGCTGGTCTGTCTGATACGTCTCTAAATCTGAACATTCAGATTAAGACTGACTAGGAAGAAGGATTGGCCATCCACTTCTGAAATAGCAGGCTTCTGAAAACCCTAAATGCAATTTATAGTCTATGCACTGCAGAGTCAGTTACGAGTCCATTCCAACTAGATGGCATATAACAACAACAACAGTGTAATGAGAAAGATGCTCCCGTATTTCTTGTAATTTTCAGTTACCTGTCCCAGTATGGCCAATTTTCAAAATGTAATGAGCAAAAATATGTAATTCTAATTTGACCAGACATTATAATCAATTACATCAACCAATAATAATTAATGCTATAAAACAAAAACCTGTGAATGATTAAAAACATTCACACATCTTTCTAGACAGCCGTATTGTTGTTGAGCTGGCAAGTGTGCAGTGAGTTTCTTGAAGTCATGAGTAATTTTTAGAGATGAATATTTTTTCTATTCATTTTTTGCTGTAATCATTAGGAAAAATACTTGCGTGTATTCTAACCTTGAGTAAAGTACTTTAAAAGTGCTATCACAGCTTGAGATAAAAGTACAACTTTGCATTAGAAAGTTAAAAATTAAAATATGACTCACTTTATAGTCAAGTTTGACTTTTTCTCTGGCTTTAGGGTAATCTGCTTTAGTTTTCTCATAAAAAAAGGAATAGTAAAAATAATTACCTAGCCATAGGAGTCCTGTAAGGATTAAAGAATTAATACATTTATTTTTTGTGCCTCTTAGATGAAAGTTTACAGATGAGAGTTAAGTAATATTAAGGATGTATGCTGTCGTTAATCTCACACTCATGTAATAAATGTAATTTTAAATTAAAGGTTTATTTTGTACAGTTTTTAAAAAAATTTACTTTATTTCATTATTTTTAGTGTGTACTGTCAAATCAGATCTGACTGGTACAGGAGGAGATTGTTCCTCCTTCTCCAGCAGAGCATCTGGTGGATTCAAACCATGCACCTCTGAGATTGCAGTGCAACTTCTTGCCACTAGGCCACCAGAGCTCGCCCATTTTGTACACTTTTACAGAAATATGAAGAGAAAGAAATTTGTCTTTACTATGCTGCTGCCATGAATTTTTAAGTATCATGAACTATTCCTTGTAACAGAAAGAAAACATTGATGAGTTCTTTGACTTTACGTTTTGCAGCAGCACCTGTATTTTCTGTATTGTATGTATTGCTCATGTGACTTTCACTTATAAAAGCAGCTGTGACGCTGTATGCTGATATGGTTGATGATTCTCAAGGTTTTGCGAGACTTTGAACTGGATGTTCTTCCCTAGCGTATATAATGAATTCACTGTCGTGATGTGATCAGTGTGATCAGTCAATCAGTTGAAAGAGAAGTTTACTTGGGAATTCTAGCCGGTGTGCAGCATAAAAATAGATGTTCTCACAAATCTGTATGAATGTATGTCTGTCTCTCTCAATCTTGCGATTATCTTCTTATTTAACTTGTGGTTTTATGGCTGCAATCCTGCAAAAGTCTTCATGCTACCTTCTGAACTACAGTTGTTTGGATTACTAGCCCTACAACCCTAGAACCGTTAGAGTCCGGCAGCGTGTCATCTGGCCCACAGATTTAAGATTTGCTAGCCTCCACAAATATAAGAGCCTTTTTGTTGAAGCAAATCTCTCTGCATGAAAAAGGGTGAAGTATGAAGTATATTTTTATATATGCTTCACCAGTTTGTTCCTCTAGAGAATTCAAAATAAAAAGTAGTTGTACTTCTTGGTGGAAAAGAAAAAAAAAAAAAACTGTTCCACTCAAGCAAAAGCAATTTAAACATCAAGATACTAAGTAATTGAGACTAGAGAGAAAAGAAAACAGTGACATTAGTGAGAAAATTACACTGAAATTAGAATTGCTGCATTTCGACTAATATAATCCAAGTTAAAATTCTTTAGTTTTCATTCAAATTAATGATATCAATAAAAATAACTTATTTTTAGCAAAGATTAATCTCATTACAGTTAAGTAGGTCCAACACCAGTTTCTACTATATCAGGTTGTTACTTTAGTAAACATATACTATTTTATAATAAAATATTTGATTGTCAAATACATGACCTTCTGATCTTACCTTGATTTGTCTTCCTGACGAATAAAAATATATACTGTATTATCCATATAGTTACCAGGTAAGTTTAGCAGATAGAACCCAATATGTTTTCAGTGGAAATTTTTAGTATAAAATTGTTACAATATTATATGTAACTTCTATTTCACTTCTGTTGAATTTGGAAAGAATGTTATTGTTGTTGAGTATTGTCGAATTGGAACCAACTCATAGCTAAACCTCCAACAGATTTTTCAGAGGCAGTAAATAGCATGGAGAAGATTGCCCATCTTTCTACCATGGAGCAGCTTGGGGATTTGAATCACATATTATTGGACTGGGAGCACAATTTTTTACTAAGCCACCAGAGATGTCGTTGTCATTTTTTATATGCTGTTAAGGCAACCATGACTAATAGCAATCCTCTGAACAGTGTATCTGAAACCTGTTCTTTCTGTGTCACCCTCATTGTCATTCCATTCTTGACTAATCCTCCACTTTTCAAAAATGGTATCTTTTTCCAAGGACTGTTCCCTCCAAACATGTCCAAAATTTGCCAAAGTTTCATTATCTTTGTCTCTAGGAAACACTTTGGCTACACCTTTTGCAAATCATATTTATTTGTCCATTTGGCCTTGCATGAGATATTCAGAACTATTATTCCACAACATAAATCAAAGGAAGCAATTCTTATTCTGTGACAGTTATTCATTGCTCAACTTTCAGCTGTGTAGCAAGTAATTGAAAAGTTTATGGTTTGGTTCAGGTGTACCTTAGTCTTCAAACTAAGATCAATGTTCTTCAACACTGACTGCAGAATTTCCCAATGCAACACATCTTTTTCTGTAAAGGGTGTTAATGTAGATTCAAGCAAGATAAAATAATCAACAATTTCTATCTCTTTTCCATCTATCATGATGTCTATTGACTCTGTATTGAAGATATTTTTAGAAAAATGGTACCTAGCAATTATATACAATCCTAAAGTTCTCTCAATTGAGCAGATTACTGCATTTAAGCAACTAATATTTTTATAATCTTGCCAGTAAACAAAAAAAATAAATGAGCAAAGAAAAACCAAACCAAAAGCAAAAAGAAAACAAAAACACACCTTAGCTAATAGTACATCTACATCAAATAATAAAACTTCAATTTATTGAATTGTAAAACTATAATACTATTAAATGATTTTTAATAATTTTCTTTACATTTACACATGTATGAATCATTACATTAATTAGCAGAAACTAAAAATTTCTTTAAGACTTTCAGAAAATAGTTCTACGACATACAATCTTGACTATACTTGCAGAGTAATAAGTAACAGAAATTCTGAAATAAAGCAATTTGTATTTTATTATAATGATTAGTCTCAGAAGCTATTGTGTTGTTGTTGGGGGTTTTTTAAATTTTACTTGGACTAGATAGAGATAGAGAGAGATAGAGATAGATAGATAGATAGATAGATAGATAGATAGATAGATAGATAGATAGATAGATATGGGGATATAGCGATATTGAGATAGAGATGTAGATGTAGTTATAGATGATAAAGATAGAGATAGAGAGATAGATAGATAGATAGAGAGAGAGACAGAGAGAGAGACACAGAGAGAGAGATACATTTGCTGAAGAAAGGTCTAGGAATAAACAGCACATGTTCAATTTACTGATGCTTTGAGTGGTTTTTATTGATTTTATTAGTTTGTAGAATTATAGTTTTGGATAACAGTTTACAAATCATACACCATAATGATTTCAAACCTTTCCAAGAAACAAACTCTTGTTTTGTGTGTGTGTTTTTTTTAAGATGAAGAGATGGACTAAATATCATCATTCAAACACAGAGTGTCTTAAGGTCATCTTCTTATATGTAACAATTCCATAAAAAATTTCATTAAAATATGAATTACTTAAACCATAATTTGAGCCATCTGCTTTAGACTATGCTTTTCAAGAAGAATTTCTTTTCAACTGAGAGCCAGTGAGGAAGTGATCTTTTTTGTTATTTAATTTTTTTATTTAAATATTTTTTTTTTACATACTTGTTTACTTCTAGTTGGTATAACACTGCTCTGTGCGTTGCTGTACAGAGGTAACTCATGGTTGCTGTGATGCTGAAGCCTATGTCAGTGATGTGCCAATCGTGGTAATGGGTACCCATGGTGGACAGTGTTGGCTGGAGCTTCCCTACTAAATCAAGCCTGGAAGCAGGAGTGGCTTCCACTTCCAAAATGGCTTGCCTCCGGAAACTCTATGTGCAAACAGTGCTCAGGCTGTTCATTCATAGGGTCGCTATGAGTTATCTATGACTCTACGGCACCAAACAACAAACAACAAGGACAAACTTACAAAGTTAATATATATTGTTTATTATATCAGATCTTTCCCATTTCCTTTACTCACCCCTCCCTTCCCCAATCAAATTATGTTAACCCTGTGATTAACCACCACCACCTCCTTACCCTCTGCTTACCCTCATCCCTTTGTTTCTTCCCTCCTCTTGGAACCTAATACACATACAATAATGGTCTTATACAGTATTTGTCCTTATGGAACTGAGTTAGTTCACTTTGCATGATGCTCTCCAGTCCCTCCTAAATTAGGTAGTGAATTACATAATCATTGCTTCTGCGTGATGTGTAGTATTCCATCATGTACCATAATTTCTCAATCCATTCAGTTGTAGCAGTGGCAAATTTTAACAGGACAAGAACTAAGAAATGTTGAAGAGAATGCGGTGAGATAGAAACTCTTAAACATTTTCAGTGGGATTGTGAAATGGTACAACCACTCTGGAAGGCAGTTTGGTGTTTCCTCAGAAAGCTCAATTTAGAAATTCCGTATGTCCCAGCTATTCCACTACGTTAAATATACCTGAGAAAATTAGAAATGAGGCACAACAGAAACCTTATCCACCAATGTTCATAACAGCCATATTTGCCATTGCAAGAACATGTGTATTTTTAATGACACATAGTTAATGACTTATTTTAAGTTTGAAATAATTACATTTCTTGCTTATTCTACTATAACCACAATCGCCTCTTGCTTTTCACTTTCCTTCCTCTTAAGGCTCCTGATTCATATACTTTGTTCTGAATGTTCTTAGTAATAACATAATCTTTTCCATAATGTCTCTTTCTAAGAAAAGAAGATCTTTGTTTAACTGCAATGTCACAAGTGGATCACACCCTTGGTCAAGATTTTTGAAATATAACTTTGTTCTTAGGATAAAACTTGCGTGTTTTTCCCATCCTGTGTATTTATTAATACCTACAACTTTTCTTGTGAGGCAGTAAAGTGTGGAAATGAGTTCCAATACTGAACTTATACTTCCAGAGATCTTGAACAGTTATGTTCATGTTTTTTAACCCAGTCATAACTCAGAAGACAAGTCTAGGTCAGAAGAATAAAAGAACATGTATTTCACAGCCAAATAATTTCTACTTCAACTGTCCTTCTTTATCCTCAATCTATATTATTCAAAAAATTATCTGTATTATTCTGAAATTATTCAAGATGCTGGACTCTATGAAGAAAACTGTGGTGTCAAGATTGGAGGAAGACTCATCAATAACTTCCATTACATAAATGACACAGCCTTGCTTGTTGAAAGTGAGGAGGGCCTAGAGTATTTGCTACAGAAGGTTAAACACTGCAGCCTCAATATGGATTGCATCTCAATGTCAAGAAAATGATTATCTTAGCCACTGGACTGATGGATAGCAGTTATGGTGGGTGGAGAAAAAAGTTGAGACTCTAAACAACTTCATCTTACTTGGATCCACAATCAATACACTAGGTACCAGCAGTCAGGAAATCATGTTAAGTATATTTGCACTGGGAAAGTCTATAATCTGGAGTCTCTCCAAATTATTGAGAATTAATTATATCAATAAGGTCTAAGGAGTGTCTGGTTCAGGCCGTAGTTTTTCAATCACTTGATTTGCATTGGAGAGCTGGACAAAGGCTTAGGATAACGTAAGAAGAAATGATGCCTTAGAATTGTGTTGTTGGAGAAGTGTACTGAAGATCCAATTGACTTCCAAAAGAACAAATAAATAAGTCTTGGAGAAGCAACATCAAGAGTGCTCCTTGAAGGCCAGGATGATATGGATTCATTTCACATACTCTGTACATGTTTCTAGGAGATGTTATTCCTTGGAATGAGACATCATGCTTAGGAAGGTGAAAAAGTGACAGAGAGGCAGACCCTTAATCAGATAGTTTGACACAGAGACTGCAGCAATAGGCTTGAGTGTGTCAGAGATGGTGAGAATGGCAAGGGATAGGACACTTTAGATCATTCGTTCATAGTGTCACTATGAGTCATATTCAATTTGATACTGCTTAGCAGCAGCATTACCCTGTCAACCATCTTATTGTTGTTGTTACATACTGTCAAGCTGAGTATGACTCATAGCGAACAACAGATCAGAACCATCTCCTATCCTGTGCCATCCTCACCATCTCTGATACACTTGAGCGCATTGCTGGAGTAACCATATCAGTCTAACTCAGTGGAGGTTTCTGTCTCTTTTGCTATCCCTCCACACTTCCAAGCATGATATTCTTTTCCAAGGAATAATTTCTTCTAGCAACATGAGCAAAGTATGGAAGACAAAACTTTTACATCTTTGTCTTCACTGAACACTCCAGATGCACCTTTTCTGAGACATACTTGTTTGTTGTTTTGTCAGTCAATGGGGTACTCAGTACTCTGTACCAGCACCACAATTCAAAGACATCAATTCTTCTGTCATCATTACTTATTGTTTTGCTCTCTGATGTATAGCAAGTAATTGAAAATACCATGGCCTGAACAAGGTGCACTTTGGTCTTCAAACTGATACAGTTGTACTTCAGTATTTTGGAAACATCCCTGACAGTGGACTTGCCCAAAGTAATACAATTTTGTAAATAATTTTATTACAAAAAGAAAAATTAGTCATCTGCCAAAGATCAGCTTTACCAAACCCAGATCACCAGGAATGCACTGATAACCCATGATGGTGCCATCGAGTCAACTATGCTAGTGACCCTTTGGACAATAGAACAGAATCTTGACCCATCCTGGGCCATCATTATACTCCCCCCAATACTCAAGGTTTCTGTTGCAGTTAATATGTCATTTAGTCTTGTTGAGAGTCATCTGTTTTTTTTTTTTTCTCTGACTGTCCACTTTTCCCAGCATCGTATCCTTTTCCAAGGATTGGTTCTTTGACAACAGGGCCAAATGATGTGAAAAGAAATTTTATAATTTTTACCTGTTTGAAACACCCTGGTTGCAATTCCTCTAAGAAAGATTTTTGTTTTTCTTTTCACAGTTAATGATATATATTCAATACTCTTCACCAACACCACAAAGCCCTGATGTTCCTTTGATCTTTCTTATCATTATCCAACTTTCAGATGTATACAAAGAAACTGAAAATACCAAGGTTATACAACTCACTGTTGTTATTGTGTACCACCTGGGGGAACCAGCTAATAGCCGACCCTCTGGCGAGTATTTAGAGACAGTGAATCTCATGGGAGGAGATTGTCCAACCTTCTGCAGAACAGCTCGTTGATTTTAAGCAGGTGCCTTTGGGATTGCAGCACAGTTTCTTGCCACTAGGCCATCATATAAATATGTATTATTTTATTCTATTTCATGACATTTTAGTTAAATAAAAGTTAGTTAGCATCTAACATCATTGAATTTCCCAGGGAAAAGAATTTGAATCAAAATTTACATGATGACATGTAAAAAAACTAAAATTTTATATTTATTGTTGTTGTTGTTGTTGATTCCCTTTGAGTCGAACATGACTCATAGCAACTCTATGAACCTTTCTGGAGCCTTTCTACAACTACTGGCATTTATCAAAGTTCATAGAGTTTCTGGAGACATGCTCTTTAGAAAGTGGTGCCTCTCCTGCCTTCAGAGCACCTGTTCTTTCTCTTGTTCTATTTCCACAATACCTCCTTTCTTTTAAAAATTCCCTCTTGAAAGCTATTATTTAATGAATTGCATTGCTAACCCTGAAATAATACCTTTCTGGCAGTTTGAATCCACCAGTATCTCTTCAGGAAGAAGATAGGCAACCTCCACATAGGCATTTTACAACCTTAAGAAACCTGAAAGTCAGCTATTAAATTCATTCCAGCTTCACAGCAAAATAATAAAAAGGCAATCACATAAGCCAATGTGCTCGAATTAAGAACCAAGAAGTAATTCCATTCACTTACAATAAGTTAATCTTTGATAAAAATATAAAAATTATAAAAAGAAAAATATAGACTCTTTAATATACGGAAATCCATTGTTGTTGTTGTTGTTATGTGCTTTCAAGTCGCTTGAGACTCGTAGCAAACCTATGTACAACAGGCCTAAATTCTGTTCTGTCCTGTGCCAATCTCTTTGTCTCCAACACACTCATCCTGATTACCCCAGTCACCAAATCAATCCACCTCCTAGAGTGTCTTCCCCTAGTGCTCTGTCACTCCACCCTCCCAAGCATGATGTCCTTCTCTAAGGATCAGTCTCTCCTTACAACATGACCAAAGTATGTCAGACAAAGCCTCAGAATCCTTGCCTCCAAGGAGCAGCCTGGTTTAACCCTCTCTAGGTTGAATCTGTTTGTTTTCTATTAGTCCATGGGACCCTCAATACTCTTCTCCAGTACCACAGCTCAGAATCATGAATACTCCTATCTTCCCTAGACATTGTCTAACTCTCTGATGCATAACAAGTGATTGCAAAGACCATGGCCTGTATCAGACGCACCTTAGTCTCCAGGGAGACACCGTTGCTCTTCAATACTTTAAAGAGGTCCCTAACAGCAGACTTTACCATGGCAATACACCTTTTAATTTCCTGGCTACTGGTGCCAAGAGTGTTGACTGTGGAGCCAAGCAAACTAAAGCTGTGAACAATCTCAATCTCTTCACTATCCATCCTGATGTTGCCAATTGGCCCAGTGGTGAGAATTTTTGTCTTCTTGACATTGAGCCTCAATCCATATTGTAGGCTGCAGTCCTTTGCTCTCTGCAGCAAGCGCTTCAGGTCCTCTTCAGTTTCAGCAAGCAACATTGTGTCATCAGCATAACTTAGATTATTGATAGATCTTCCACCAATCCTGATGCTGCATTTCTCCTCATAGAGCCCAGCCTCCTGGATAATCTGTTCTGCATACAGGTTGAAAAGGTGTGGAGATATAGGACACATCCCTGGCATATGCCCTTTCCAATTTTGAACCATGCAGTGTTTTCATGCTCTGTTCTGATGACTGCCTCTTGGTTCAAGTATAGGTTTCTCATTAGCACGATCAAGTGTTCTGGGATTCACATTCTTCTCAGAGTCAGCCACAATTTGTTATGGTCCACACAGTCAAATGCCTTTGCATAATCAATGAAGCACAGATAGACATTCCTCTGGTACTCCTTGCTTTCAGCCAAGATCCATCTAACATTAGCTACAATATCCCTAGTACCACGGCCCTTTCTACATCCAGCCTGGACTTCTGGAAGTTCTCTGCTGATGTGCTGTTCCAGTTGTTTTTGGATAATCTTCAGCAGAATCTTCCTTACATGTGAAATCAACTATGTTGTTCTATAGTTTCCATACTCTGTTGGGTCACCTTTCTTTGGAATGGGAACAAATATAGATCTCTTGGCCAAGTTGTTGTTCTCCAGATTTCTTGACACAACGTGGTGAGCACATCCAGGGCAGCATCTGTTAGCTGAAATATGTCAATTGGTATACCATCTATTCCTGGGGCCTTATTTTTTGCTATTTCCTTCAAAGCAAACTGAAATTCTTCCTTCATCACCATAGGCTCTTGCTCATATAGTCTCTTTAATATATGGAAATCCATTAGTAGAGAATTTTAATAAGATTTATATTTCATATTATACACGAAAGCTAACTCAGTATTAATCACAGATATCAATGTAAAACTGTAAATATTATTAAATTTATAAAGCAGAAAGTTTAAGAGCCTTAATTTATATCATAGATGGAGTATCAATTGAAAACAAAAGTGAATAAACATCAGAAGATAAACTAAATGAGAACTTTCTAAAAATGTTTATGTGCAACAAAAGACTTCACCAGAATAATAAAGAAGGGCCTGTAGATTAAAAAAATATGTATTTTAAATGGAGTGTACAAAAGAGACTAACCTTCTGAAAAACCATTGGCATTTTCAACAATAAAACAACAGTAAAAGATAAATAATGAGCAAAAGATATGAACAGACATTTTACCAAAGAAGGCATCATTGAATAAACATAGAAAGACATTATTTGATCAGCAACCATTAGAGAGATGCATATTGAAAGAAAATGTGATACCATTAATTAAAATTAAATAAATCTTGATAAAGACAGAAAATAAAAGATACTATTGATAATGAGGAGAAATTGAAATGCTCAAGCACTGCTATTAGAACTATAAAATTGTTTTGTTACTGTACAAAACATTTGGTATTGTTCTTGTTAGGTGCCATTGAGTTGAGCACAGCTCATGGTGAACTTATGAAAAACAGACCAGAATCTTGCCCTATTCTGTGCAATCCTCACCGTATCTAACATCGTTTGAACTCATTGTTCCTGTCAACATCTCAATTCATCTGACTGGGGCCCCTCCTCAGTATTGCTGACCTTCCACCCTTCAAAGCATCATACCCCTTTCAAAGTAATAGCCTCTACTGACATGTTCAAATTATGAGAGACAAAGCTTTGCCATCCTTGTCTTAAAGGTGCATTCCAGCTATACCTTTTTCATTATTTTGGCAGTCTGTGGGATATTTAGTAATCTACTACACTGCAACTCAGGGGCATTGATTCATCTTCTGTAATCTTTATTCATTACCCAGCTTTCAGATGCATAGCAAAAGATTGAAAAACTATGACTTGAATCAGGTGTTCCTTAATTTTCAAGCTGCCATTATTGCTCTTCATAAATTTTGAGAGGTCTCTGACTGCAGGCCTGCTCAACCTAATACTTCTCCTGATCTCCCAGTTGATTGCTGGTGCCAAAGGTGTTGACTGTGGATCAAATAGGTTGAAATCATTGACAGTTTCAGTTCTTTCTCCATCTATTGTGGTGTTGTCTATTGACTCCGTAGTAAGTACTTTGTTTTCTTGTTTAATTTTTGTTTTGTATTGGTTTGATTGTTTATTATTTCCTTGATGGGGAGACGTAATTTATATAGAAGTTTTCAATCTTCTGCAGCAAGTGTTTTAGGCACTTCTCACTTTCAGAAAGTAAGATTATATCATCTACATAAGTTGTTGATGAGTCTTTCTCTGATCCTGATAGCACATTCTTCTTCATAGAATCCGGCTTCACAAATTATTTGTTCTGCATACAGATTGAATAGATGTGGAGAAAGGATGTAACCCTTAATCACACCCTTCTTGTTGTTCAATCACCAGTATTTCTTTGTTCCATTCAGAAAAACATTTCTTACTCTAAGTATAGATTTTGTATGAACACAAGTGTTCTAGTATTCCCAATTTTTTTAAATGTTAACCAGAGTATGCTGTGATCCACACAGTCAAATGCCTTTTCATAGTCAATAAAACCCAAGTAGAAATTCTTCGAGTATTCTTTGCTTTAAGTCAGGATCAAAATTATTCAGCAATTATATTCCTAGTGCTATAACTTCTTCTAAACCTGGCTTGAACTTCTCACAGTTCTCTGTCAATGTACCCTTTCAGTTATTTTTAGCCTCTCTTTAGCAATACTTTGCTTTCATGTGATATTAATGATATTTTTCATGAATTTTTACATTCTTTTGGATCACCTTTCTTGGGAAAATGGACAAATATGGATCTCTTCCAGTCAGTCAGTCAGTCAGTCAGTCAGTCAGTCAGTCAGTCAGATAGCTATCCTCAAATTTACTGGCATAGAATGGTAAGCATAGAATTGCATCTGTTAGTTGAAACATGTTAATTGGTATTTATCTAGAGAAATTTCATTTCCCAAGAACTTGCTTTTAGCTAGTGTCTTCAATGTAGCATTAACTTCTTCCTTAGTTACCATTGGCTTTTTTTTAATGTGGTACATCCTGAAATTTTTAAATGTTGACCAATTCTATTTGGTAAAGTGATTGTATGTATTCTCTCCATTCTTTTATACTTCTTGGATCATTTAAGCTTTTGCCCATGAAATATTTCAGTATTGCAACTCCAAGATGCTGTTTCCATGTTCTTACTATGGTGAATAACTATGCTATGAAAATTGGTGTATAAATTTCCATTTGTACCTCAGTTTTAATATTCTTGAGTTATATTCCAATCACTGGAATAGCTTGGTCTTAAGGAATATCTATGTTCAGCTTTTTGAGGAAGTGCCAAACTGCCTTCCAGAGTGGTTATAGAATTTTTACAATCCCAACAACAGTGTAGTAGAGTTATAATCCGTTCACATTCTCTCCAAGATTTATTACTGCTGTCCTCTTAAACTTTGCCACTGCTCCTGGGGTGAGATGGTTATCTCATTGTGGTTTTGATTTTCATCTCTCTTATTGTGTACGTGGGAGCTGTGTTGTGGCAGTCTCTGGAGAAAGGCGACTCTGCCTCCAAGAGCCAGGGAAGCCACGCTTGGCCTTCGGTTGAAGGCACCAGCAGCTTCAAGCCCAAAAGGAGAAGAGGAGGAGGGAGGAGTGGCGTCCACTTCCATAATAGCTTGCCTCTGGAAACCCTATGAACCTGGAGAGAGGATGAAAGGCACCCAAGCGTCAAGGACTCTCCTTCATAGGGTCGCTATGAGTCGCCTGCGACTCGACGGCACTTAACAACAACAACAACTTATTGCCAGTGATTTTGAGCAGTCCTTCATATGTCCGTTGGTCACCTGAATATTTTCCTCTATGAAAAGTCTTTTCATGTCTTTTGCCCATTTTGAAATTGTGTTATCGGATTTTTTTTCTCATGGAGGCCCTGTGTTGTTTGTTGTTCGGTGCCATCGAGTCAAGTATGACTCATAGTGACCCTATGAACAAAAGCGCTGAATCTAGTCCTGTCCTGAGCCATCCTTACACTTCCTGACATACAACAGCCCATAGCAGCAGTCACAGTATCAATCTATCTGATTGAGGATCTTTCCCTCCTTTGCGGCCATTCACCCTTCCCAATATCATGTCCCTCTCCAAGGAATAGAACTTCCTGGCAACATGTCCTGCAGCAGGCCGACCGCAGCAGCAGGCTAGCCGTTTAAGATCATTGACGTCATTGCACATGCTCGGTCCGCACTTGCACGCCGCCATTACAAGATGGCACTGATACCCCACTTCCTCATTGACTTACTAACGCACAAACAACACCATTTATGGCTGCAATATTGCTATTGGTCCATTGGACCTGGTTTAGAAAGACCTCAACACCAATGAAATTCTAAGACGTAA
>NW_006400293.1:37897-43282 GCF_000299155.1 Elephantulus edwardii
TGGAACCGAGAGGGATATAAGCAAGTGCCAGGGAAAAAGACGGGGCCATTTCGCCATTTTCTGTTCAATAAAGCTTCTGCAACGAATCCTGTTTGTCTGAGTCTTCTTCGGCTGCTGGCGGCGAAGTTGCACTTGGCAATGTCCAAAGAATGTAAGGCAAGCTTCTTCATTCTTGCCTCCAAAAAGCACTCTAGCTTCACCCTCTCCAAGACATATCTGTTCATTCTCTTGGCCATCCATGGGATGTTCAGTGCTCTTCTCCAATACCACAGCTCAAAGACATCAATTCTTTTTCTATCATCCTTATTCGTTGTCCAGGTCTCAGGCGATCAGCTAAAAATCAGGAAAACTATGACCTGAATCAAACACACCTTAGTCCTCAAACTGACATCACTACTTCTCAATAATTTGGAAAGGTCCCTACTGCAGATTTTCCCAGGGCAATGCGTTTTCTTATTTCCTGACTGCTCGTAACAAGGGTGATAATTGTGGATTCAAGCGAGATGAAGCTGCTGACACTTTCAACCTTCTCTCCATCAATCATGACTGCCTATTGATCCAGTGGTAAGAATTTTTGTTTTCTTGATATTGACACACAGTCCATACTGAAGGTTGCATTCCTTGATCTTCTGCAACAAATGCTTTAAGTCCTCCTCACTTTTAGCAAACAAGGTTGTGTCATCCACATAAACACAGGTTATGGATGCGTCTTCCTCCAATCCTGATATTACAGTCCTCTCCATAGAGTGCAACTTCTCAGATAACTCATGTGCCCAATCTTGTCTGGTCTGAGAAGCTAAGCAGAGTCAGATCTGGTTATATTTGGATGGGAGGCAGTGTGGGAATAACACATGCTGTAGGAGGCCTTGTAGGATTCTGTACCTTTGATATGAGACCCTCGTCTGAAATGATATTGCCAAATGTTATTTGTTGTGTTGTGTGTGTGTGACATTGTGATTTTTGTTTCGTGTTTTTTTTTTTCTAGTCAGTAGTTTTTTTTTTTGTTGTTGTTGTTTTGGGTTTTTTTTTGTTTTGTTTTGTTTTTCTAATCTGTTGGGAAATGTTTTTGATGCACAGAGGTATTTAATCTTTAGAAAGTTCGTTCAAAAATTTAATCAACTCCAGCCTTTTATATTTCTTTTTTTTCTTAATAAAGGATATTTGTCATGAATTGAATGTAGAAAACTTCAAGCATCCATTCTCTAGTCGCATTTCTAGTATTGTTTCACAAGAAATACAATTTTAGGAACTGATCATGTAAAGAATTATAAGAATTGGTCTATGGAATCAACACTTCTTAGAGTTATACAACAGGAAAGAAGGGACAAGCAAGTTTTACAATATTTGAAATATTATATCTAATTTTCAAAGTTCATCTCATAGGATATGAACATTCAGATAATTCTAGGTGGTTACAAAGTTTTGTAGGCAATCACCGGTTAAAACACAACCTCCACTGGCCATTTCAAAGATTAGGCCACTAAAATTTATAAAGTTCTATATGTGTTCAAAATATTTATATGCAGACTATACTAAAATCCCACTGTCATTATCTGTGATGCCTAAAAGGATCCAGTAGTGTTGAAAAGTCTATCTTTATGATTCAGGACTGCCATTATTTAGCTAAATAATCAGTGTAGCCACTTTATACACGAATTAGGGGTAAATAAGTACTAGTGGTACTTTAACATACATGATGTCTTTCCCCTCAGAACAAACTCCACTTGATTACAGGTCCAAAGTGCATGAAACATAGTCTTTCTGTCCTTATTTCTAAGCTACAGCTTGGGTACACTTCTTCTAAGACATGTTTGTTCTTCCATCAGTTCATGGTAATATATTAAATATTCTTTGTCAATACCAAAATTCAAAGGGATTAATTAATCATATGTTTTCTTTATTGTCCAACTTTAACATGTAAACTTAAAATTTTGGTTTATATGCACCTTTAAACTGAGATCCTTGTTTTTTTAATTTTTTTATTATTAATTTTAATGAAAATGTATGGAGACTTTGAATATCCATCCATTGTTGCACTTTTCTCCCTGTTCACACATCCCCCCAGTTCTCTCCTCTCTTTGAAAAGTAAAAGTTTTTTCATTGTTATACAATCCCTCCCCCCAAGTCCCTCCACTATGGAGCTTTTGTTCTGAATTCCTGTCATGACAATAATACCTAATTATATATATCCCTCTTAAACAGTTTTTTCTCTAATCGATTTCAATTCATTATACATAATTTATCCCATATTCCTCAGCCTACCCCTGAACCTGATGTCAGTAGCATTTTACAAAAATGGCACTATGCAGTATTTGTCCTTTTGTGACTGAGTTATTTCAATCAGCATAATGTCCTCCAGCGTCACCCATTTGTCATGAATTTCTTGTTTTTCAAGGCAGTATAGTATTTCATGGTGTGACTACACAACAGCTTCTTGCTCCACTTGTTTGTTGATGGGCACTTATGCTGTTTCCAACTTTTTGCTATTGTGAACAAAGCCGTAATAAACATGGGTGTACATATATCAACTTGGGTGGTAGTTACGGTTTCTTTGGGGTATATTCCTAGTAGTGGAATTACTGGGTAAAATGGTATTTCTATTTCCAACTTTTTGAGAAAGCACCATATAGCCTTCCACAGTGGTTGCACCATTTTACATTCCCATCAGCAGTGAATAAGGGTTCCAGTTTCTCCACAATCTTGCCAGCATTTTTTTTTTGCTATTCTGTTAAATTTTGCTATTCTTACTGGAATGACATAATATCTCTTAGTCGTTCTTTATATATATCTTTGATAACAGAACCCCTTGATGACAGATTTGTCCAATTTAACACACTTTTTGACTTCTTAAATGTTGTTTCCAAAAAGAGCTGATTGTGGAGACAGGTAAATTCAATCTTTTTTTCCCCCCCATCAATCATAATTTTAGCACATAGTTTTGAGGATTTTTATTTCTTTGTGTTGAGATGTATGTAATACATGTTGTTGTTATGTGCAATCAAGTTGCTTGTGACTCATAGCGAACCTATGTACAAGAGCTGTAAATGCCATTCTATCCTGTGCCAACCTAGCCATCTCAAACACACTCATTCCCACCACTGCAGTCACATAGTCAATCCATCTCATCGAAGGTCGTCCTCTCCTTCGCTGCCCCTCCACTCAGTCAAACATGATGTCCCTCTCCAAGGATCAGTCCTTCCTTGCAACACGCGAAGCTTCAGATGAAGCTTCAGAATCCTTGACTCCAAGGAGCATTCTGGGTTCACCCTCTCCAGGACAAACCTGTTTGCTCCCCTAGGAGTCCATGGTATACTTAACACTCTTATCCAGCACCACAGCTCAAAGGCATCAATTCTCTATCATCCCTATTCACTGTCCAACTCTCTGATGCATAGCAATAATTGCAAAGACTCTAGTGCAGATCAGGTGCACCTTAGTCTCCAGCCTGACATCGTTGCTCTTCAGTACTCTCGAGAATTTCCTCACAGCTGACTTTACCAATGCAATTCGTCTCCTGAGTTCCTGGCTGCTGTTTCCAAGAGTGTTCACTGTGGAGCCAAGCAAACTAAAACTGTTAACTATCACGATTTCTTCACCATCCATACTGATGCTGCCAATTGGCCCAGTGGTGAGAATCTTTGTGTTCTTGATGTTGAGCTTCAATCCATACAGAAGGCTGCAGTCCTTGATCTTCTGCAGCAAGCACTTCAGGTCTTCCTCAGTTTCAGCAAGCAGGGTTGTAACATCCGCATAACACAGGTTGTTGATGATTCTTCCACCAATCCTGATGCCACATACCTCCTCGTGCAGCCCAACATCTCAGATGATCTGTTCTACATACAGATTGAAAAGGTATGGAGACAGAATACATCCCTGATGGACTCCCTTCCTGACTTTGAACCATGCAGTGTATCCCTGCTCTGTTCTGATGACTGTCTCTTGGTCCAAGTATAGGTTTCGCATTAGCATGATCAAATATTCTGGGGTTCCCATTCTTCTCGAAGTCAGCCATAGCTTGTTGTGATCCATACAGTCAAAAGCCTTTGCATAATCAATGAAGCACAGATAGACATTCTTCTGGTATTCTCTGCTTTCTTCCTCTGTTGACATATTGATTCAAATGTTTTTCGATAATTTTCAGCAGAATCTTGCTTGCATGTGATATCAATGGTATTGTTCGATAATTTTCGCACTCTGTTGGGTCATTTTTCTTTGGAATGGGAACAAATATGTTTTTTCCTGTTAGTTGGCCAGCTGCTGTCCTCCAGATTGCTTGGCACAACTTAGTGAGCACATCTAGGGCAGTGTTTGTTTGTTGAAATATGTCAGTTGGTATGCTGTCAACTCTTGGAGCCTTGTTTTTTGCCAGTTCCTTCAGAGCCATTTGAACTTCTTCCTTCATCACCATAGGCTCTTGCTTATTGTGCTATTTCATGAAATTCTTCTGTGTCACCCAATTTCTTCTGATGGCTTTAAACTTAATTGGTTTTTAAAATTTTTCATTTTTTCAAGTAGGGCCCAGAAGAAGAATAACGATGGGGCAATGTGATATACAGAAGACACAATCTTGCTTCAAGGAAAAATAAGATTAAATGTGTCTCAAATGATAAGCTTTGTAAGATTCACTGTACACATATTGTCATTTCAATAAGTAACTTCTTTTTCTCTTTAATAATAACTGTCTATTTTTATTTTCTATGCTATTTTGTCTTATCCAATAGAATTTGAAATCCAAGAAGAAATGAAATATTTTACTATTGTTTTCACTATTAATTTTATTTTTACAGGAGCATTGATGGGACAGTGGTTAAACCATTGGCTGCTAAACAAATGTTGGAGATTTAAACTCACCAGATTTGTAGGATAAAGGTGAAGTAGTTTGCTTCCCTAAAGACTTACAGTTTTGAAAACCCTGTGGAAGAGTTCTCTTCTGTCGTCAGGGATAGAAATTTTGTTTCAATTTGGTTACTATATCTTGCACCTAAACCATTGCTTGCCACACTTTGTAGGCTCTCAAGAACTATTTTATTACTGGGGTAGAAGAAGTAATTTAAAAATAAATATTTGGCTACAACTAATGTTTAAGTAATTTTGAGGTAATTATGCATGTTAGGGAACTCCGGTGGCCTGCTGGTAAAAAGTTGTGGTTTGATCCTGAAGATCATGGCTTGAGTCCACCAGCTGCAGGAAAAGCATGAGCAATTGCCTTTTGGGTGATTTAATGCTACTGAAAATCTGCTGGAGGGTTGGCTATGGGTCAGTTCTAACTTGGCAGCTCACAACAACAACATGCCTGCTGAATACTAAAATTCTTAAACTAAGGATTCTTTCTAGGTCATTTATGTAATGAGATCTACAATGCAATTATTAAATTCTGTTGATAAC
>NW_006400293.1:47321-48066 GCF_000299155.1 Elephantulus edwardii
GCTGTAATCATTGATATGCATTATTGTTTCATTTCCAATGTGCTTTCCTCAAACCAGGTTCTATTACTTCTATATCAGAATTTATTAATGAGTCTTACCAATAATGATTATTGAACATTCTTTATATAGTCTAGTTTATCTGATAATTTTATCACTTAATTATTTGTGTTGCAACACATAGTTAAAGGACACAATAAATTTCTCCTAATTTAAAATTATGTAATATCCCATTGTTCTATTTGATTAACTGCTTCTTGTTCTATCTAGAGGTTTCATATAAGCATATTTAAGTGGTCTGGGATTGCTGTTCTTTTCAATGTTATTCAAAATGTCTTGTGTTTCACACAGCTTACTACCTTAGTATTGTCCATAAAATAAAAGTGACCATCTTTCTGGGATTCTTTGCTTTCAGCCATAGGCATTTTCAGCAAGGCATTCCTCATTTAATTCTAGCTTTAATTTCTGATGGTTTCTGGTCGATGTACTCACTGTGATGATGCTTTAATTATTTCCATCAATATATGGCTTGCATATGATAGGGATATTTTTCATGAATTTCAACATTTTTTGGGTCACTATTCTTTGAAATGGTTATCATTAGCCAACCAGGCAGCTATCTTCCAAATTTATTGGCAAAGATAAGTGAACACATTCAATGTTGTCTCAGTTGGTTGAAATATTTCAATTTATGTTTCACTGAGTCCTGGAATCTTGTTTATCATCAACACTTTTTTAAAGGTTTGGG
>NW_006400293.1:48166-55516 GCF_000299155.1 Elephantulus edwardii
TTGACGGCACATAACAAACATATATATATGTAAATACATATTTATGTATATATTGTTGTTATATCCCGTTGAGTTGCTTGAGGCTCATAGTGAACCTATGTACAATATCCCTAAACCAGGCTCTATCCCTTGTCAATCTTATTGTGTCTGAGATGCCTACCTCCATTACGCCAGTGAAGCAATCAATCCATCTCACCCAGAGTTTTCCTCTCCTGTGCTGTCCCTAAACCCTCCCAAGTATGACATCCCTCTCCATGGATTAATCCCACCTTGCAACATTTCCGAAGTATGTCAGACAGAGCATTAGAGTCCTTGCCTCCAAGAAGCAGCCTGGTCTCACCCTCTCCAAGACAAACCTGTTGGTTCTGGTATACTATGGTATATTTAATACTCTTCTTCAGCACCAAAGCTCGAAGGCATCAACTCTCCTATCATCCCTAGTCATTGTCCAGCTCTCTGATGCATACCAAGTCATTGGAAAGGTCATAGCCTGTATTAGGTGTATATTAGTCTTCAGGCTGACATCATTGCTCCTCAGTACCTTGGAGAGGTCTCTGATTGCAGACTTTCCCAATGCAGTACGTCTTTTAATTTCCAGGCTTCTGGTACCAAGAGTATTGATTGTAGAGCCAAGCAAATGGAAACTGTCAAAAATCTCAAATCTCTTCACCATGTATCATGATTCTGTCTATTGGCCCAGTGGTGAGAATCTTTGTTTTCTTGATGTTGAGCTTCAATCCATATTGAAGGCTGCTTTCCTTGACTCTCTGCAGCAAGCATTTCAGGTCTTTCTCAGTTTCAGCAAGCACTGTTGTGTCATATGCATAATGAAGATTGTTGATGAGTCTACCTCCAATCCTGATGTTACACTTCTCCTCATAGAAGCCAGCCTCCTGCATAATCTGTTATACATGTGGATTGAAAAGGTATGGGGATAGAAAAGAAGGACCAGTAGCTGGAAAACATGAACTTGGTGACAGAAATGAAGCTGCAGATAGAATGATAGCATTTTGCACAATCAATGATTTATTCATTGAAAATACATTTTATAAAAAGAAAACCAACAAATGGATGTGATCCACAAAATCTGTTCTGCATATAAATTGAAAAGATATGGATATAAGTCACATCTTTGACACACACTCTTCCCAATTTTAAACCATTCAGTGTTTCCTTGCTATGTTCTGATGACTGTGTCCTGGTCCAAGTATAGGTTTTGCATAATCACAATCCAATGTTCTGGGATTCCCATTCTTCTCAGAATCAGCCACAGTTCATTGTGACCTACACAGTAAAATGTCTTTGCATAGTCAATAAAACACAAACAACCTTCCTCTGGTACTCTGCTTTCAGCCGAGATTCATTTGGCATTAGATATAATAATCCTTAGTGTCATGACCTCTTCAAATCCAGCCTGCACTTCAGGCAGTTCTGTGTTGATGTGCTGTTCCAGTCGTTTTTGGATAATCTTCAGCAGAATCTTACTCACACATAATATCAATGATACTGTTCAGTAATTTCCACACTCTGTTGAATCTCCTTTCTCTGGAATGGGAACAAATAGTGATCATTTCCAGTCAGTCGGCCAGGCAGTTGTCCTCCAGATATCTTGGCTCAACTTGGAGAGCACATCCAGGGCAGTGTCTGGTTTTTGGTTTGTTTGGTTTTTTTTTTTTAAGTACGTCAATAGGTATGCCATGAATTCCTGGAGCCTTGATTTTTTTTTTGCCAATTCTTCAGAGTAAAGCACAATTCCTCAATTAACTCAGACAGCTTCTAAGTTAATATATGATAGTCCCAATTTCACTTCTGCAACACAAATGCAAGAAGCCTTGGTCCTCAACCATTGAGAAAACTATCTCAGAGCAATTACAAGTCAGCTTTTCATTTAATTATCTATCAAGCCAAACCTTTGACTAGAATAAAAGCAAGAAGCCTCTTGTTTCACCTCTTCACATTCTTTTCACTCTCTCTCCACCACCATCATTCACAATATCTTAACAGCCTCTCCACCACTGTCTCTCACAGTGTAGAAAAATTTTTTCTTATACTGGTCTTACAGGTGTTGATTATTTTCAAGACTATATGTCGACATTAAGAGAGCTGAATACCATGCCTTTGCCACTGAGGGCTAACACAACGACTAGAAAAGCCAAATTTTGAGGGTTCTGACATTCTGACTTACAGAAACAGCAATCTTTATATAACGCGTGCAAGTGAGGCAATCTGTAGTGACCTGTCCTGCTAACTCAAAGATTATACTTCTCTAGTCCACGTCTACCAGCTACTCTACGAAAGAAAGATGGGCAGTCTCCTCCATAGCAATTAATGCCTTAGGAAACCATTGCATGGTCAGTTATGTGTGGGTTTCTAGTGGATAATAATGAAAATAAGAAAGAGAGAGAGAACATTTTTTAGTGAGCTCTGTTCATTCAATTAAGGATTAAGCTATTAAGTCATAAGTGGCACCTCTCTGGTGGCTTAAATCTGCATTCTGTTCCACTGAAAAAACACAAAGATGGCATCTTGTGTGTTTTACAGACTTGGATATTTAGATGGAGGATTGTTTTTGAGTCAGTTTTTACTGGAGGACGAGGAAATAGAATCTTTATGCAAGTGGACTGTGACATCTTTCTCTCTTGGAGGCACTGGTACCTTCAGACTTTCAGATTAGCTGTCAAACACTTAACCACTATGACTTCAGGACTTTTTAGAGCTCTATAGGATTATTAATAAAAACCTTAGTGTTAGAGGCAAGAGGGAAAATAATGACATTTCATGGCAGTATAAATCATCCCAACACAAAACAAGATGAACAAGCTCCGCTATTGCAAGCCAAAATAATCAGTAAGTCTCAAACCCAACCTAAAGGTTTGAAACAAAATGCGAAATATCCGTTGTAGAAAACAAGTTAAATAGTAAAAAATAATGTAAAGCAAATCAATAGACATGGACAAATTGATGTCAAGTTGCCAATTGGACCTGCCAAAGGTCCTTAACTAACTAAATTCAAGAGGAATAAAATTAAGTTTACCCTCATCCAAAAGGCCTGACTCAATGACAAGCACCCTATTCTTGGGTGTCCCCGGTGAGTCACTTGCTTTAATTTACTTTTCTTTGTTGCTTGGTAAATGCTGTATTCACTTTTTTATTCTATTTTTGTCACCCAACTTGTCTCCATGAGGCAGCTATGCAACTCTCCCAGTATTGATACAGTAAAGGGACCTTTAGGACATAAACACTGACACATTGCACTTGTTGTTATGTGTCGTCAAGTTGCATGTTACTCATAGCGACCCTATGTACAACAGCCCTAAACCCTGCTCTGTCCTGTGCCAATCGCACTGCCTTTGATACACCCATCCCGATTACCCCAGTCACTGAATCAATCCACCTCATAGAGGGTCTTCCCCTCCTGCACTGTCCCTCCACCCTCCTAAGCTTGATGTCCTTCTCCAAGGACCAGACCCTCCTTACAACTTGTCCAAAGTATGTCAGATGAAGCCTCAGGATCCTTGCCTCCAAGGAGCAGCCCAGTTTAACCCTCTCCAGGTTGAATTTGTTTGTTTTCTTAGCAGTCATGGTACCTTCAATACTCTTCTCCAGCACTACAGCTCAAAGGCATCAATTCTCTTTCTATCCTCCCTAGCCATTGTTCAATTCTCTGATGCATAACAAGTGATTGCAAAGACCCTGGCCTGTATTACAGGCACCTTAGTATGCTGCAGTCCTTGATCCTCTGCAGCAAGCACTTCAGGTCCTCCTCAGTTTCAGAAAGCAGGGTTGGGTCATCTGCCTAACGCAGATTGTTGGTAGATCATCCACCAATCCTGACACCACATTTCTCCTTAAAGAGCCCAGCCTCCCAGATAATCTGTTCTACATACAGGTTGAAAAGGTATGGAGATAGAACACATCCCTCGAGTACACCCTTCCCAATTTTGAACCTATTTTTCCTTTTGTTCCTAGTTTTCTATGTACCAGAGTTAACTAAGTACTAACATTTGTATTTCACAAGTTGTCCTTATCTTTACTGTACTTTAACTCAGAAACATAGAAATTATGATAAACATTTTCTTCCTAAACCCTCCAAATTCTTTTAAGTATCACACAAATTCACCCATTTCTTTCCAGTACTAACTACTTTGAGCTAAATCGTTTTCATTTCTGACATCAATAACTTCAGTAACTTTAACGTTAGCTCTCTGCAGAGATGCTGAATCAGTAGGTCCAAGGTTCTTTTTTCTAAATTGAGCCTCTGAGGAAAGCCTGAGAAAACATGGAGAGAAGTCTTACCAGTGAGTAATCATCATAATGCCTCTAGGGTGGCAATTATCAAAGGGCTTACCCTGAAAAAAAATTCCCTAATTAGTCTTTTTTTTTTAAGGAAAAGACTAATTTTCTTCAAGCAATGTGACTTTGCACTAAGGACTATGAATTTAATTTAAATAGTGTATGCAAATTAGAGTGATTGCAAGTCATGGTAGTTTTGTTGTAGGGAAAGAGATAATCACTTGTAGCTAAAGGAGTATATAACAAAAAAGAAATGCATAGCATCTTCTCTTATTTCTATAGCTCTTATATTTTCCCTCCACGCACTAATGCCTGGAGGGATGCAATGCTCACAAAGACATATGAATACAAAGGATATTAATGTTTAATTGCTGGAAAATGTGCTATTTTAATAATTTAGGAAGAAACGTTGATATTTTATCCTGGAATTAAATGTTCATAAAATGACCCAGAATTCTATGATTAAGTTAGCACCCACGACAAAATAACACATATATTAACAGATGTGCACAAGATGCTTACAGTAGCATTTTTTAATAGAAATTAAAAGCAAAACTATTATTTCTAGTATATTCATATTCTGTAATCCTACAAACTTGTCAAAATGACAAATGGAATTATAAATAGGAATTTTTAAAGAGCCCTTAGTCACACAATAACTAACTTAATGTTCTAAAGCTAACAATAATCACAAAGGCACGTGGTTCAAATGCATTAACTGCTCCTCGGGTGAAGGATGAACAATCTCCTGTTTTGTGATTTACTGCCTCTGAAAACCTAATAGAGGGTCAGCTATGAGTTGGTTCTGACTTAATGGTACACAATAAGAAGTACTTTCTCAAAGCAAAGAACTAAATATGTCACTATAAATACTGTAACCTAGAAAAACCTATGGAGGTCTATCCTTTTGCAGAGGATCCTTATGATTAAGAGTCAAATCAACCTCATAATAGTAATGTTATTGTTGTTGTTGTTGTTGTTGTTGTTGTGTGCCATCTAGTCACTTGCGACTTACAGTGATCCTACACACAAGGGCCCTAAACTCTACTCTATCCTGTGCCAACCTCACCATCTCTGACACACTCCCTCCCACCACCCCAGTCACAGAATCAATCGATCCCATCAAATGTGTTCCTCTTCTGGACCTCCCTCCACTCTCCCAAACATGATGTCCCTCTATAAGAACCAGTCTCTCCTTGCAACATGCCCAAAGTACATCAGACGAAGCTTCAGAATCCTTGAATCTAAGGAGCATTCTGGCTTCACCCTCTCCAGGGCAAACCTGTTTGTTCTCCTAGCAGTCCATGGTATAGTCAATACTCTTCTCCAGCACCACAGCTCAAAGGCATCAATTCTCTCTCTATCATTCCTAGTCACTGTTTAACTCTCCGATGCATAGCATGTAATTGCAAAGACTATAGCCCAGATCAGGTGTGCCTTAGTCTCCAGCCTGACATCATCACTCTTCAGTACTCTTGAGAGGTCCCTCACAGCTGACTTTCTCAATGTAATTCCTGGCTCCTGCTACCAAGAGTGTTGACTGTGGAGCCAAGTAAAACAAAACCTGTTAACTATATCTCACTCTCTTCATCATCCATACTGATGCTGCCAATTGGCCCAGTGGTGAGAATCTTTGTTTTCTTGGTGTTGAGCTTCAATCCATATTGGAGGCTGCAGTCCTTTACCTTCTGCAGCAAGTCCTTCAGGTCCTCCTCAGTTTCAGCAAGCAGGGTTGTGTCATCTGCATAACACAGATTGTTGATGACTCTTCTACCAATCCTGATGCCACATTCCTCCTTGTACAGACCAGCATCTCCGATGATCTGTTCTGTATATAGACGGAAAAGCTGTGGAGACAGATAAATCCATGCAGACCCTGTTCATGATTTTGAACCATATATTGTCACCTTGCTCTGTTCTGACAACTGCCTCTTCGTCCAAGTATAGGTTTTGCATAAATACAATCAAATGTTCTGGGATTTCCATTGTTCTCAGAGTCAGCTTATTGTGATTCACGTAGTCAACACCTTTTGCATTGTCAATGAAGCACAGCACAGAGAGACATTCCTCTGGTACTCTCTGCTTTCTACCAAGACCCATCTAACAATAGCTATAATATTCCAGTCCTTCAAGAGGGACAACATGCTTGGGAATTTGGAGGGACAATGCAGGAGAGGAAGACCCTCAATGAGATGGATTGACTCAGTTACTGATGTAATGGGGACAGGTGTGTCAGAGACAGTAAGATTGGCACAGGACAGAACAGGGTTGAGGGCTGCTGTAAATAGGGTCACTGTGAGTTGCAGAATACTTGACAGCACATAATAACAACAACATGGAGTTGAATATAACTCAAAGCAATCATATGAACAACAGAATTGAATGTTACCTCCAAGTGCAGCCCAAATTATGGAAGGAGAACAAACAGGTGAAAGAGTGTAAAACCAGGCTGCTCCTTGGAGCCAAGAATTCTGAGGTTTCATCTGACATACTTTGAACATGTTACAAGGAGAGACTAGTCCTTGGAGAAGGACATCATACTTGGCATGGCGGAGGGACAGCACAGGAGGGGAAAATCCTCAATGAGATGGATTGACCCAGTGACGGGGGTAATGGGGGTAGGTGTGTCAGAAACAATACGATTGTCACAGATAGAGCAGAGTTCAGAGCTGTTGTCCATAGTGTCACTATGAGTCTCAAGTGATGGCATATAACAACAGCAAAAACAGTATACGAGACAAAATCTCACCATCCTCATGTCTAAGGAGTATTCAGGCTGTATATCTGAAATGTATTTGTTTATTCTTCTAGAAGTCAATGGTATATTCAGTATTCTTTGCCAATACCACAATTCAAAGGCATTGATTCTTATTATCTTCAGTGAATTCATTATTACTCATTGTGCAACTTTCCCATATACATGTGACAACTGAAAATACTGCTACTTGGATCTGAATCACTTCAAACCTTGAAATGATTACTTTTCCTTTTACGATTTAAAGAGGTAAGTTGTAGTGTATTTGTCAAAAATATCTCGTCATTTGATTTCTTTTTTTT
>NW_006400293.1:59996-70505 GCF_000299155.1 Elephantulus edwardii
GTGCAGATCTTCAGGAAGCAGGGCTTTATGAGGAGGAGTGTGGCATCGAGATTGGAGGAAGACTCATTAACAATCTACGATATGCAGATGACACAACCTTGCTTGCTGAAACTGAGGAGGACTTGAAACACTTGCTGCAAAAGATCAAGGACTGTAGTCTTCAATATGTATTGAAGGTCAACATCAAAGAAGACAAAGATTCTCACCACTGGGCCACTAGGCAGCACCATATTAGATGGAGAAGAGATTGAGGTTATTAACAATTACAGCTAGCTTTGATCCAGGATCAGGATCCACAATCAACACTCTTAACACTAGCAGTCAGGAAATCAAAAGATGAATTACACTGTGAAAAAACGGCTGTCGTGGACCTCTTCAGAGTGCTGAAAAGCAATGATGTCAGGCTAGATACAAAGGTGTGCCTAATCCAGGCCATCGTCTTCTCAATTACATGTTATGCTTCAGAGAGTTAGAGACTGACTAAGGATGAAGAAGAAAAATAGATGCCTTCTAGTTGTGTTCTGGAGAAGAGTCTTGAACTCATGAACCGCCAGGAAGACAAACAGGCCTTTCTTAGAGAGGGTGAAAAACCAAGTCTTTCCTTGGAGGCTAGGATTTTGAAGCTCTACATAACTTACTTTAGGCATGTGGCCAGGAGAGATCGGTCCTAGAGAAGGATATCATGCTCAGAAAGACGGATGGACAGCTCAGAAGAAGGAGACCATGGATGAGATGGGTTAATACAGTAACTGAGGCTGTGGGAGTTGGTATGTTGGAGTTAGTGAGACTGGCTCAGGACAAGGAAGGGTTCAGAGTTGCTGATCATAAAGTCATTGCACATCGCAGGTGACTCAGTGGCACATAAAACCCATAACATACCATGACAGGTTTGAAAACAGGAGTGGCATCCACTTCCTAAATAACATGCCTCTGGAAACTCTATGAACTTTGATAAATGTCGATAGCTGTAAAGGGGCTTCAGGCCTTTTGTTTATAGGGTCGCTATGAGTCATATTTGACTTGAAGGCCATCAACAACAACAACCTTTCTTTAGATGATTAATTTTGAAATAACATTTTATTGTATAAAGCAACTGCTAAATAATAGTAGTCTAATTATTTGTATCATGAAAATGAGAAAACAATCTTTTTCTAGTACACTGTGATCTATCAAAAAGGTAAAATTGACTTCAAGACCTTGTTGAATATTTATACAAATTTTGCTGTGATTTAATTATTGGAAATCTGAGTTATGTATGCATAGAAAATGTGAGTGAGTATAGCCTCTGTTAGGCCAGATTATGATTCCTAACAAAAATGGAATTAATTCAGTATGTGAAAAACTCTTAATTCCCTTGCCAATGATTTTAGAAAGGAGAAATTGTTTGACATTGACCTTTTTTAAAAACTTTATTTTATTAATTTTAATGAACATTTACAGAGATTTTGGATTTCCATTCATTCATTGTTGCACTTTTCTCCGTCCCCCGCCCCCCTCAGTTCGTCCTTCTCTTTGAAAAGTAAAAGAAAAATTCCTTCATTGGTATACAGTTCCCCTGCCCGCCCTCCCCTCCCTGCCATGAATACACTCCACTATGCAACCCTAGTTCTGGACTCTTGTGAAAACCATAATACCCTATCATATATTGCTTTTAAACTGTTCTCTCCCTCATCTCTTTCAATGCAGTATACGTTGACTTTCTAAACTCTCTTCCAAGCTTCTTTCTCTTTGACCTATTAGTCACAAAAGATGTCCCTCAAAAAGAAGTATCAGCAGGATCTGGGAACTTGTTAAAAATGCAAACTATTTAACCCTGCTTCAGAATTTCTGATTTAGCAGCCTAGGGTTAGATTTCTAATCTGTCTTCTTCCAGTTCTTTCAAGGTGATTCCAACATATGCTAAAATTAAGCATTCATTAAGTAATTCCTACATTTTTGCCCCTCCGCCTTTACAGTTTGTAGTGGTGGCCTAGTGGCAAGAAACTGAGCTACAATCCTGAAGGCATATGGTTTGAAGCCACAGGCTGTTCTGTGGGAGAAGAATGGGCAATCTCTTCCTGTGCGATTAACTGCTTCTAAAAATCCGCCGGGAAGGGGGGGAGGTCTGAGGTCTGCTATGGGTCAGTTCACACTTGAGGGTACATAACAGCAACAACAATTTTCAAGCAAAAGACTTTTAATTTAAAACACCTACAGCAACAATATTCTATCAGATTTCCTCTAATTTAATGCTATCTAACTTCTAACATTTTCACATGTTGGAGCCACAGCGATTTAACAGTTGTTTTTAGTATTACAGTGTGCAACTTCCTCTACTTTCTAGCAATGCCCTTTTCTCTAGATTTGACTTTTTAAAAAACTCTCAGGTTTCTCTTATAACATAAACAATGCCTTTTAATTGAATGTACTCTTCTGCATCTAGAAATCCATTCCTTCACCGCCTTCCTGTTTTTCTCATCTCCATGTACTTGATAATCATAGTTCTTTTAGTTGCCATCAAGTTAAGTATGACTCATCACAATCCTATAAACAACAGATCTGAACCCTGTCCAGAAATGTGCCAACGCACATTCTCTGGCAGAGTAGAGCCCATTGCTGCAGTCACTGTGTCAATCCGTCTGGTTTCTCTCCTTCCTTCCCTCCACCTTTCCAAAAATGATGTCTTTCTCCGAGGAATAGCTCCTTTTAGCAATGTGCCCAAACTATGTGAGTCAAAGCTCAGCAAATCTTTGCCTTCAAGGAGCAACCTGGCTTCACCTTTTCCAAGACGCATCTGTTTGTTCTTTTGGCAGTGCATGGGTAATCATTATACATGATTATTTTTTAATTGCTAAACATTTCTTCCCTTTAAATCTTCTTTCCCTTTACAATTTTTACATTTCCTTTCTGTTTATTCTCACAACTACCTTTATAGTAAGTTTCTTTACTAGGAATGTCGAAATCCAGACAATTCCTACTTACTCTTTAAAGCTTTGCAAGTCAAGCTTCACTTTGAATCAATTGAACCAAATTATTGCATTTACTCAAAATCCATTGCTATCAAGTCAATTCCAACTCAAAGTGACCCAAAAGAAAGAGTAAAACTGCTCCAAAAGGTTTCTAATCCTATAAATCTTTATGAAAACACTTGTGTAGATTTCTCTTGTAAAGTAAATGAGATATTTAGATTGCTGTCTTTTGAGTTAGTATCCGAATGCCTTAATCATCATGATACCAGGGCTCTTTGAATCAACTCCTACTCACAACCAATTTCTCATTACAGTCGTTTACACTTGGTGTACGTGCCTTTTAAATTGCAGTGAAAGGCTTCCTACATTTCCTTGTCCTAAATCAACTAAGCAGATTTTCAGACTGTAAGTTGTATTAGAGCAGATTGCCCATCTTTTGCCCATGTAGCAGCTAATGGATTCAAACTGTGTGCCTTTGGGTCGGCAACCCTTTACACATCATATCAACAGACAGAATCCCCTATCTTGAAATAAAGTAAGGTTAAATAAGAACTCATATGACTAATTATGGCTAACCTTAAGGAGAATGGGAATCCCAGAAACTTGATTGTGCGTATGCAGAACTTAGACCAGAAAACAATCCTCAAAACAGAGTAGGGAAAATTAGGAAGGGAGTGTGTCATGGTCTTCACAGAAATTTTCTATGTGTCAGAGAGCTGGGTGACAAATAAGGATGATAGAAGAAGAATTGATGTCTTTGAGTTGTGGTTCTGGAGAAGAGTTTTGAATACCATGGATTGCCAAGAGAGCAAATAAGTCTGTCTTGGAGAGGCTGAAACCAAGTCTCTCCTTGGAGGCTAGGACTTTGAGGCCCTGCCTCATATGCTTTGGGCATGTGGACAGAACGGACTGAACCTTGAAGGACATCATGTTCAGAAGGATGGACAGATAGTGCTCATGTTCAGAAGGATGGACAGATAGTGCAGGAGAGAAAGATCCTGGATGAGATGGATTGATACAGCAACTAGGGCAATGGGAGTAGATGTATCAGAGTCAGTGAGACTGGCTCAGGACAGGGCAGGATTCAGATCTATTGCACAAAGAATCACGATGAGTCACAGGCAACTTGGTGGCACATAACAACAACAGCAAAAAATAAGAACACTATGCACGTTTTCCAACTAACTAACCAACTTATAAAACCTTATATCATTGGTAACCTCGAAATTTCCTACACTTAAATAACATTCATTACATTTACTAATAAGGTATTCTGTTAGCATAGTCCATAGAGAATTGCACTACCAACCCAAAGGTGATAGCAGTTCAAATTCACCTGCCGCTCTGAAGAAGAAGGATAGGCAATTTCTTACCCCATGATTACAGCTTGAGAATATCTACTAGAGGGTCAGTTATGAGTTGGTTCTGACTTAAAAAGGCAGTGAGTGAGTGATAATTATAATTAATTTTTAATTGCTTGTTTCTTACATTTCTGAAGTATGCATGCATGCTTTAGTTTGTGACATTATAAAAATGGAGAATTTAGTTGTATTCTTAATATACTGTGACAATTAAAGGAAATTACTCACTTAGTACAGTGCTGTAATTATCTCCTATTTTATGTGTCAAATCAATACAATTTACACCTACACAATTTCCTTAAGATGTAATTTTTATATGTTGTGCTACTTTAGTCATTCTCTTATATATAAGGTTGATATAAGTCTAAATTGACTCAATGGAATCTAAGGACAGCAATGTTAGTCATAGCAAATGCAAAATACTGTTTAGATTATCCTTGAATATCTCTATATTAGGAGACATCTAATCCATAAAAATCATCCAAACAGTTGTGGAACCAATATACTTTTGTCTTGTATGTACTGTATAGAGTAAATGATAAGTAGGTTTTAGTGAAATCCCACTGAAAACTAACAGAAAAATCTGTCTGCTGGCAGATTTCTGAGGAAGAATCACGATGCAGTGAGAACCAGTCAAAATAATGTGTCATTTAAGAGTGCAATCACAGCTTCTTGGATAATGAGTTTTGCTACCTTTCTTGATGATGTGCTGGTCTTGAAAACACTCTGAAATTTTATTCAGAATAATTTAGAAGTTGTATCTCTTATAATTAGCAGGTGCTAAATGGTTGGAATTGAATCTTTGAAAAAGCAAGGTAAATTTGATGGGTAAACATTGCAATGCGCTATAGTTGATGCAGTAATCTTAGACTAAGCTAGCCAATTTTTTAATCTGTAATAAATTAATATACATTAACATGTTTGATGTCATGCATATTGATAAAACAGAACCTCTGTGATATATAAATTGGACACCTGTATGCGTATGCGTATGTGTGTATTATTGCTACTGTTGTTGTTATATGCTGTTGTAGTGTTTGCAACTCATAGTGACCCTATGAAAAATAGCTCTGAGCCCTCCCCTGTTCTGAGCCAATATCATTGTCTCTGACGCACCTGTCCCTTAAACTCCAGTTACTGTGTCAATTCATCTCATCTAGAGTCTTTCTCTTCTGCACTGACCTTCCCAAGCATGATGTCCTTCTCTAAGGACTAGTCCCTCCTGGAAACATGCCCAAAGTTTATTAGAGAGTTTCAAAATCCTTTCTTCCAAAGAGCAATCTGTTTCAATCTCTTCAGGACAGACCTGTTGATTTTTTTGGCAGTCTGTTTAATACCCTTCTCCAGCACCATAACATAAAGGCATAAATTGTTCTTCCGTCATCCTTAGTCATTGCCTAGCTCTGATGCATAGCAAGTAGTTGTGAAGACTATGGTCTGGATAAGGCACACTTTAGTCTCTAGAATGACACAATTGCTCTTTAGTACTCAAATTTCCAATGTCACTCATCTTTTCACTTCCTGACTGCTGGTGTCAAGAGTGTTGATAATGGATCCAAGAAGGATAAATTTGTTCGGTCTCAATCTCTTCTCTATTTGTCATGATGTTGCTTGTTGGCCCAGTGGTAGTAACCTTTGTTTTCTCGATGTTGAGTTGCAATCCATATTGAATATTACAGTCCTTGAATTTCTGTGGCAAGCTCTTCTGTCCATTTTCAGTTTCAGCAAGCAAGGTTGTGTCATCTGCTGCAAAAAGTAGATTGCTGATGAGTATTCCTCTAATCCTGATGCCACATTCCTCCTCATGATCTGTTTGGTATATATATTGAAAAGGAATGGAGACAGGACACATCCTTATACATTCCTTTCTTAATTTTGAACTATGCAGCATTTCCTTGCTCTGCTTGGATGACTGCTTCTTGGTTTATAATGGATTTCATGTGAGCACAATAAAATGTTCTCATATTCCCATTTTCCTTAATGTTAGCTACAGTGTTATTATTGTTTATCAAAATGAGAGGATGTATCAAGGGTTGTTTTTTTTTAATATTAAATAACTCATGGAAGTTTTTGCTAAAATGAGTTGATTTTTTGTTATTGCTGTGTGTTTTATTTTTTGTTTGTTTGTTTTTCTTTAAAATGATGCTTTTTATTCTGTCTATTTTGGAACTTAATCATTTAAAATGTGTCATGTTCTGATAAATTGTTGGGCACTGAATCAATTGGATTTTGCTGTGCTTTTATAACAAGTCCGTATAAAATAGCTGATGAAATCTGCCATGACAACTTACAAAAGATGAGTCACCTTAGATTGTAACTTTAAAATAAAGAATTTGTTAAAAGTCCTGTATGCAATATTAGCTTTCAAAACACTGGGAGGGAATATTAAGTGAAAATAAAGTCTACTCATCGTTTAGTATCTAATAATGTGATTTTCCTAAAGAAAAGCAGTGCACTTAACTTGTATTATTTCCTGTTTTGTAAATGTATATTTTAAAAAACAAACATTAAAAAATTTGTGTATTAATGACATGTTTAACCATATGTGTAATGATAAACAGAAAATTAAAATATTGTCCCATTCTCTACTCCATCTTGAAAATGCAAATGCTAAGATCTTGGGAAGTTTTTCTCCAATATGCTATAATTAATCAAGAGAAGGGGATAGAAATCCATATGGCAAAGATGTCACTACTAAGGCTGCAAGTGAAGGTACGATATATTTTCCTTTTTTCATTAGAAGATTATATCTTCAAGTTGTTGAGCATAGTTATTTGCAAGATAAAACGCCTATCACTTCATAGAAGAGTACATCATCCTTCATAAAAGCTCTGATATCTCTTATTTCATGAACTTATGTAGAAACCCTACTCTAAATTTGTCGGGTTTTTTGTTTGTTTGTTTTTCATAACTCAAATGAACAGCCTCTACAAGGTTGAAGAGATCTCTTGAATAAACCTTGAGAAATTCTGGTCAAATAAGTTCTTACTCTGCGTCAACCTTATTAATAAACTGTAAAGGAACTTTCTAGCACACTATGCCATAGAAGTGCTATCATGGTTAATGATATAGTTCTTTCCAGAAAGTGTTAGTTTGAGCTCTACCTCTTTAAATAATTAAAATCACAAATTGTCTTTTAGTCACCTCTAGATTATGGTTCCAACACATTTTTATACCAAATATTTTTTGTGTCTCTGATCTGAAATATATACAGAATTTAACTCTTTAACATCACTCAAAGATCATCATTTGGGTCCAATACTCCATAATTTAAATGTCTCTCTGCTTTCTCTTACCTTCAGCTATTTGTTGTTTAAAAAGTAGCAAGAGGATTAAAGTAGGTGTTACATCACATCACTAATTTACACAGAGCTCTAACATGATCTGTAATCTCGGAATTGAACAAAAGGACCTAATAAAATATTTTAGCACTGCATAAATTCTCTGAACTGCCAGACGTTCAGGGTGGCTTTAGGAGGGGTCATGGTACTAGGGATATTGTAACGAATGTTAGATGGACATTGGCTGAAAGCAGAAAGTAACAGAGGAAGGTCTATCTATGTTTGATTGGTTATGCAAAGGCGTTTGACTGTATAGATCATAACAAACTGTGGCTGACTCTGAAAAGAATGGGAATCTCAGATACTTGATTATGCTTATGTGAAATCTATACTTGGACCAGGAGGCAGTCTTCAGAACAAGGCAAGGAAAGACTGCATGGTTCAAATTGAGAAAGGTGTAGGCCAGGGAGGTGTCCTATCTCCATACCTTTTCAACCTATATGCAGAACAGATTATCTGGGAGGCTGAGTAGGCCAGATTCCGTTTCATTAAGAAAAATGATGGGAAGGGCTAGTTACCCAGGGCTGGGCTCTGTGAGAAGTGTGGCATCAGGATTGGTGAAAAATCCATCAACAATCTGTGTTATGCAAATGATACAACCCTGCTTGCTGAAACTGTGGAGGACCTGAAACACTTGCTGTAGAAGGTCAAGAACAGAAGCCTTCAATATGGATTGAAGCTTGTTATCAAGAAGGCAAAGATTCTCAGCACTAGGCCTACTGGCAACATCAGGATGGATGGTGAAGAGATTAAGAATGAGAACATTTTAGTTTGCTTGGCTCCACGGTCAACACTCTTGGCACCAGCAGGAAATAAAAAAATGTATTGCGATGGGAAAGTCTGCTGTTAGGGACCTCTCCAGGGTACTGAAGAGCAATGGTGTCACTCTGGAGACTAAGGTGTGCCTGATACAGGCCATTGTCTCTGTAATCATTTGCTATGCATCAGAGAGTTGGACAATGACTAGGGAGAATAGAAGGAGAATTAATGCCTTTGAGCTGTGGTGTTGGAGAAAAGTATTAATTATACCATTGACTGCTAAGAAAGCGAACAGGTTTGTCCTGGAGAGTATTATAACAGGCTGCTTCTAAGAGGCAAAGATTCTGAAGCTTTGTTTGACATACTTTGGACAGGTTGCAAGGAAGGACCAGTCCTTGGAGAAGGACATAATGCTTGGGAGTGTGAAGGGACAGTGAAGGAGGAGAAGACCCTCTATAAGGTAAATTGTTTAGTGACTGGGATAATGGATGTAGGTGTGTTGTTGATAGCGAGATTGGCACAGGATAGGGCAGGGTTTAGGGCTGTTGTACACAGGGTCGTTATGAGTCACTATGAGTATGAGTCAACTATTTAGAATGATCTTGACTCTTGGTTTTGCATAAGTATCCTGCTCCTGAATAGCAAGACTCAATATTGTGAAAATGACAATCTTACCAAAAGCAATCCACACATTCAATGCAATCACAACGCAGATACCAAATTCAGTATTCAAGGAGATTGAAAGGGAAATTACACAATTTATTTGGAGAAGCAACAGACCCCGAATAAGCAAAACACTTCTGAGAAATAAAAATGAGGTTGGAGGCATAGCACTCCCTGACCTCAAAATCTACTACACACCAGTGTAACCAAAACAGAATGGTACTTGTCCAATGACAGACACATAGACCAATGGAATAGAATTGAGAACCCAGAAATAGACCCAGCTGTCTATGATCAACTGCTATTCAACAAGGAAATCAAAACTATTAAATGGGGAAATGATAACTTCTTCAACAAATGGTGCTGTTAAGAGTGGACTTACACCTGCAAAAAGATGAAACATGATCCACATCTCACACCATACACAAAAATCAACTCAGTATGGATCAAAGACCTGGGAGAAAAGCCCAAAAAAACATAACATTCATAAAAGACAAAGTGGCATCAAGCTTAGAAGTGCTAGTCCAAGGTATAAATCACTGCCAAATACTACCAGAAATGCACAATCTGAAGAGAGTGAGATTGATGCATAGGACCTTCTTAAGATTAAATCCATGTGTGCATTGAAAACTCTTTTCCAACAGGGTGAAAAGAAAACCTACAGACTGGGAACAAACATTTGATAGTACTATCTCAGACAAGAGTCTTATAACAAAAGTTTACAGATTACACATGGGCCTCTAGAAGAAAAAGACTGATAACCCAATTACAAAATGAACAAAAGACATGGAAAGAATTTCCACAGAGGAAGATATTTGAATAGCAAACAGATACATGAAGAAATGCTCCAAATCAGTGTCAATAAGAGAGACGCGAATCAAAACCATAATGAGGTACTACCTCATTCCAGTAACAGTGGCAAATTTTAACAGGACAGCAAGTAATAAATGTTGGAGACAATGTGGCAAAAAAGGAACTCTTATACACTGTTGGTATCACTATAAAATGATATAACCATTCTGGAAGGCAGTTTGGCACTTCCTCAAAAAACCGAATATAGAAAAACCATTTGATCCAGCTATTTGGAATATTGTTGTTGTTATGTGCCGTCAAGTCGTTTGCGACTCATAGCGATCCTATGCACAACAGCCCTAAACTCTACTCTATCCTGCGCCAACCACACTGCCTCTGACACACCCATCCAGATTACCCCAGTCACCGAATCAATCCATCTCATAGAGGGTCTTCCCCTCCTGCTCTGTCCCTCCACCCTCCGAAGCATGATGTCCCTCTCCAAGGACCCGTCCCTCCTGGCAACATATCCAAAGTATGTCAGACGAAACCCCAGAATCCTTGCCTCCAAGGAGTAGCTTGGTTTAATCCTCTCCAAGATGAATCTGTTTGTTTTCCTGGCAGTCCATGGTACATTCAGTACCA